>NC_134407.1:167490856-167790856 GCF_038048845.1 Mixophyes fleayi
CTGTGGACAGAGATTCATAGTTGGGGTAGGGCATGTCATAGATCAACTTTAAATTTCAATGTAAAAATAAAGTTATCAACTATCTGTGTGCTAGATGAATAAACAGCCAGTATTAATTTGTGTGCAAAATAATAAACTAATTTGCACCCCTTGCATTGTAACATGGTTTGTCCCAGAGAGCATTTACTCCTTTTTTTTGCCTTACTTTCCTTAATGACTCAGGGCCAGAGAGTATATGCGGGTGGGGACCAGTTAGAGGGGGTGCCCAAAGGGGCCCTACCTGTTTTGGGGCCTCCCCCGCAACTTCCGCGCTGCTCCCTGTGCTGCCGCTGTTCTTGGGTTCAGCCGCCCACTTCTTCAGGCTCTTCTCCACTTGAAACAAACAAACAAATAACAGCGATGAGTGCAGAAATGATTCATCTCTACATCATTTCCTCACTCAGCGTTGTTATTTGTTTGTTTGTTTCTGGTGATCTTTGAGACCCCACAGGTCTTACAGCTGCGGGTGCGGATCTGTTTTGTCCCCCCCCTTTTTTTTGGAGATATCCACGTGGTTTTTGCTGGTCTGTTTCTTTGCACCAGGATTGTTTTTTGGTTTTTTATTCTTCTCCACTTGATCCTGAAGTCTTTAGGGCAGGGTAGATCTCAGCCCTTACAAGGGCTCCCTGCCGCTGCTCTCCGCCGATCTCCATTGAACTCTCTCTCTTTTTTTCATTAGTGTAGTGTCTTGTTTTCTTACTCTGGTGTCTTTTTCGTCTTCTCTAGCGTCTTCTTTCTCTTCTCTGGAATCTCTCTCTGCCGACGTCCACTTGCTGCTCTTTCTGCTGACAAACTAACTTAAATGGCGGCACGCAGCGGCTTATATAGCTGCTGACACGCCGATGTTGCAACGCTGCAAGGTGACGCGGTGAGCCAATCCAGGCGCCAAAATGTCAAAATGACGTACGGGCAGCCCTGATTGGTCGTCCAGACAGGAAGCAGCGTGATTGTGCTGAAGGGACTCGCCGGGACTCGGATACCCTGGTGAGTCCCCCACAGCATCTCCATTGTACAATCCTGGTATACAGAAAATGAAAAACCCTTATACATGCAGCTAGAGTAGCTCAATTAAGAGCTCCTGTCGCAAATGAGGTCTTGGCGGCTGTGCAATTATACTTATAACTTTCTGATTTCTTGCACCCTGATCTCTGAGCACTATGTGTGAAGTTTTCATTACAAGGTTTCTGGGAGTTGCCCGAGTGGTTTGCCCGGTTTGACGCTACCCTCAGAGAGACGCAGAGTCTAATGGAGAAGGAGGTTTTCACCAGCGACTCCCGCAAGGGAGTATAGGTTTAGCGGCTCCCTAACTGCAGGTCGCGGTCCTCTCAGAAGATAACAGGTGAAACCACGAGGAGCACCTGGTACACTGGAACAAGAAAAGATAGAAGGTAGCGGGAGTGTGGTTCAGTAGCAGTAGTTGCCACGGAGATCCCGTAGAGCTGGGAAGCCACTAGATTCAGGAAGGTAGTGGAGCGAGGTTCTGCAGAGCTGTTGCCACAGAGATCCTGTGAAGCTGGGAAGCCCCTAAAGTCAGGAAAGTACCGGAGTGAGGTTCTGCAGAGCTGTTGCCACAGAGATCCTGTGGAGCTGGGAAGCCCCTAGAATCTGGAAGGTAGCAGAGCGAGGTTCTGCAGCAGCTGTTGCCATGGAAATCCTGTGGAGCTGGGAAGCCCCTAGAGTCAGGAAGGTAGCGGAGCAGCTGTTAACAAGAAGCCCAGGAAGGAAAGTATGGACCATGCAGCAAAGAACTGGAGACTGCTCAGGTGAGAATCACTGCAGGAAACTGAAAAAGGTAGGAGCCAGAACTGGGACGTCTAACCTGGAGGAGAGACTTGAAGATCTGACACCATACTACAGCAGGAGGTGCCTTTAAAGTGAGAGCTGATTGGTTGCAATGAATGAATGTAAAAAAATGCTGGGTCTGGTCATGTGCAGAACTCGGCAAGATGGTGCCCATACTGGAGAGCTGTGGCGTCTGTCCGGAGCAGCGTGAAGGCAGAAAAGACAAGATAAGTGAAGTCGGGGCGCTCGTCTGGATCAACGGGTCTGAGTGGTGACAGCTTGGAGTGTGCATAAAAATGTGACTCCATTGAAGGTAGTTTGAAATAGGTTTTCAGGCCATATGTTTTATCGCACCCATTTAGCAGAGAGGAGCATTTGCAGGTGGACTCAAAGTGTAATGTAATACATCACATAAAATTTCCACCTGTACCAAAACAGTCCCCATGCACAGGGCACTGGTTAAAATAAAAATAAATAAAACAAATGATTAAAAAATAGGCAAGGTTGCCCACCCCCAAATGCTGCCCTATGCCCAGTCCTAGACATCTGTGAACATGTTTTGGGAGTCTTTTATTAAATAACAGTTTACTGTAAAATTGTATGTATCTTTTGTTTTTTACTGTTTTG
Source organism: Mixophyes fleayi (assembly GCF_038048845.1). NCBI lineage: Eukaryota > Metazoa > Chordata > Amphibia > Anura > Limnodynastidae > Mixophyes > Mixophyes fleayi. The sequence continues at coordinate 167,493,305 of NC_134407.1, forward strand.
GTATAATGGGTGGGGTCCCTGTCCATTATAAAGGGACCACTAGGGTGGCAATGTTGGCAATGCAGGGGTTTCAATATTCTATATTATCTTGGCCTCCACAGCACAGGGATTTTGGGAAGAGCCCTAATGTAGAAAAATGCCCCAATGCCCCCCCCGCCTTCACCACAGAAGCACCATCCCTAAAATGAGCAGCCTGGGGCTGGTTCTCACTATGATAGGGAACCCCATGTGTCCCTGTTCTAATTAAAACAAGTTCAGGCTCTCTTTAACACTGGGACTAGCTGAGGATTTAGGTAGGTGGTGTGAGTTTACAAAATAATACAAAACTATCTTAGATGAGCAGTGATAATATACATACAAATGTGTGCTTAGTCCAAAGCCTGGAGCACTAACCCAAATTAAACAAACAGTTTGTTATTTGCTACCATTTATACTTACAGTAAAAAGATGTTTGTCTGTAGCTTCTTACAAAGTCAAAGTCATGAATAGTGCTTCTCAAATGCTGATCACGGCACAGTGAATCACAAATCAGCTGACAGTGGCTTTGCTGTTAATTAATATTAAGCCAAAAGGCATGCACCGGTAGCCATGTGTGACTAGACATTTTCTCGTTTAGCAGAGCTGATGAATGATTTGTACCAGACATGGCTTGGGTTCAAATGATGCCACATTCCACTGTGTCTGGATGATTCAGCAATTTGAAGGTAGCAGCTATAAATGGACCAAGTGACCCGAAGACAATGACGTCAAACAGCAGTGAAAGGGTCTATCTCAGGAAATAGGGAAGCAAAACTGAACACATTAATTCCAAAATGTATTTTTTTTAAAAAAAATGTTTCTTTCTATAAAGCTCTAAACAATTGGTTTCTGCCCTTTTTAGTAGGTCTAACAATTAAAAAAGAGGCATTAACTGTATTCGTTGGTGTACACTATACTACTGGGATAATACTCCTATACCCTCAATTATAAGAGACTGTTAGAACAATGTTTTTCTTAATATATGTCCCTTATGTCAGTAAATGTTTACCAAGAACCCATTGAAGTCTGTAAATTTGTACCCAGTCAAGTTAAGTCAGTGCATGTTTATCAATACGCCCCAAACATCTATATTTACCAAGCACTTTCTTATGTCAGTACATCTTTAAACTTAAAACCTAATTATAGGATGAGGCCTATTTATGCTCTGAGGCCATCCCCAGCAGGGAGGCGATCCCCAATGCCATGTATGATCTTCCAAACATGCTGGAACAAGGAGACCAAAGGATTCAGAAGCAATACCTTTTGGGATAACTTATAGGCTTTCCAAGGACCAGGAATGGTAGAAGCTTTGAAACTGCAGAGACCTGTGTCAACCCCAGAGTTGTTGTAATCTTAAGGAAAATGTCACCCTGCCTCGGACTTTCTGCCTGAGAATCCCAAGGTGTCATGGCGTGTCACGGCGGATCCCCTGGCCATCGAAGCTCACTGCCCCAGTCTGTTTGCGTCCCGACCATCTCCATGACAACCGGGACGTCACTTCTGCCTTCTCGTCCCAGGTGCCTGGGCAACCGAGACGATTTATCCTCTCTGTCATCGTGTTCCGCAAGCTGTCAAACAGCCGGGCGCGCATGTGCAGTTCTGTTATATAGAGCCTTCTAAGGCTGATTAGTGCAGATTTGGATTCTGCATTCTCATTGGGCAGCTTAACTAGCTTCCCCGCCGGTTATAGTGTTCAAGTACCTGGCTGCTGACCTTTTTTTGTCCTGTTGTGCTTATCTCTGGATTGATTTCTGTGTTTGACCTTTGGCTTGTTTCCTTGGCTTTGGATTTTTGCTCCTGGCCCTGACCTTTGCTTGTGACTCGGCTACTCTTGTTTGCTGCAGACCCTGATCTCTGCCTGAACCTGACTGTGGTGAAACGGGGTATTAATATCACCCTAACCAGCCTTTCCCTCGTTTCTCATGAAATGTGGATTATAGCATGTACTTTTTATAGCCCTTGCTTTTGTTCCCAAGCCCAAGAGTATAAATGCAGTGTCTAATTACATGTGGATAAGGGGACATTGTAACTCATTGTAAATATGTATATTGTATATTGTATATTGATGATGTGACAGTGAGATTGTTCTTCATTGTCCTTAAAGTGAAGCCAGAGGGGTTATGGGTAGGGATCAGGTAGCAGGATACAGGTGAGGGGCAAGGCCAATTAGTATCCATTATTCTCAACATGACTAGTTCAGACATTTTGTCTAGAGCTAATTAGAACCGTAGAAGGTACTGGGTAGGCTTCCCTGGCTTAGGTAGGCACCTGTGGGTGGCCAGCCAGTGTGAAGTGGGTAGAATTGGACCAAAAAACCTGGTATCTTTACACTGACCTCTCTGACTTCTCTTGTCCTTGGACCCTGACTTGTTCCTGACCATAGTTACCTACTGTCATCACTTCCTATTTGTCATGATCTACATCCTGCAGCTCCTGTCTGCCAGGAACTATGTTGGACCTTGGAATATATATGTATCCTGCCTGTATTGCCACTGTTCCAGCTATGGAGCCACTGTGGTACTTAGACTGCTCTCTTACCTGCCAGAGCTAGGGTCATTATTACAGGATGCTTAACAGCTGCCCCATGATTATTAAAACCTGCTTGTCCCAGCAGCCTTTGCCAGATCATCTGTTACCTTTACCTGTGTTTTTGTTCCTCTGTTCTTTCCTATTTGATCTCCTGATATTGATCTCTGCTCATCTCTCCATTTTTGCACCTCTTCCTGTGACTTCTGACTCGGCGTGTCTGTGACTCTGTACCTACTTGCAGTTCTCCAGTGGTTCAGCTTTATCCTGCTACAGAGTATTACCACCAATACCTGCTTTCAGCTCTTCAGTGTTACAGAGGACTACCTGTTGCAGATTGTTACTAGCAGTCTCCACTACCTCGGCGTAAAGTCCTGCAGACCATCACATCCTGTGTCCGTTACCTTCAGTGCCTTACTCTGCAGACATCACACCTTGTGTGCTATCTCCACTACTTCATGGTAAAGTCCTGAAAATCATCGCATCCTGTGTCCGTTACCTTCAGTGCCTTACTCCGCAGACCGTCGCACTTTGTGTTTATCTCCACTACTTTGTGGTAAAGTCCTGCAGACCATCACATTCTGCATATGTTGCTTACTGAGTTTTCTTGATATTTCTGCCATACCCTACTGTACTGCATCCTGAAACCTGTGTAACCAGTGTTTAATAAAAACCACTTTGTTCACTACGCTCTTTCTGCGGTCTTATATCGGGAATCCTGACAGCATGATCTGGCCACAAAATTGAGCCTGCTGTTGCACGCTTTCCATCCTTGTTTGAGGATTTACAGGGTACTGGTTTATTAACTCAGTATTCAACGTCCTGAGACCATGGCTACTATTTTTTACAAAATTTCCTTTTTCCAGATGCTCCAAGTGGACATTGTTGAACTCCGCTCTCAAATTTCTCAAGTCTCTACTTTGCTAATTAAGGTGCTTAAACAACTTCCAGTCTCCATTCCAAGTACTTCTTGCTCCAATACCAATTCTGGAGTAATAAATTATTTTTTCAAGGTGTAAGTCATCACTGCAGTACATTCTCCAGAGACTGTACCTAGTAATAAAGTAGAATCAAGATACCTTTGCCCAGAAGTGAATCCTCCCAGGGAACAACCAAATTGATCTGTGCAAGCAGCACCTCTCAATAATGTCCCAACAAATTTGCAATCAACTAGGAACCACGGTGTAGCAAACGCCAGGTTCTCAGGTGCTCCACGCCCCCACCTGTCCGAAGAAGAGCGATGGCGCAGAAGGTTTTATATCAATTTCTTGGTCCATCCTAAGCTCCTGTAGGGCTTTCTATTCTATTATGGTGAGCTTAGCTGCGTTCCAGCCGTCTCCATGATGACCAGGACGTCCCTTACCGTATTCGCCCTGGCTGTTGCTAAGGCAACGGTCGGGACGCTGTCCTCTCTAACGCTGCGTCCCGACATTAGGTCCTGCCGGTTATAGCACTCAGTACCCTGTCTGCTTGCCTGCTCCTGTTTATTGTATAAACCTTTGAATTGATTACTGTGTTTGACCTTCTGCCTGGAACCTGGATCTTGATTGTTTTCTCGTTGCCCTGACCTTTGCCTTGTTACCCGGACCTCCTTGGATCGCTGCCATCCCTGATCACTTACATGTACCTGACCACATTTCCTGCTTCAGATCCTAGACCTTTGGCTTGTCCATTACTCCGCTTGTACCATCTCTCGCTGTCTCGGGCGGGAGTACGTTCATAAGCTTGAACTACATTGAGTTTAAGTCCTGGGGGCATCTGAGTACCTGTGAGCATAATCAGCTCTATGGGAAAGGCGTATGCTATAGGTGAAGACCTCTACAACTGGTTCTATAAGCTCATGATAATATTGTTAGCTGTAACAGTGAGGAGCACTTTCCTTTAAGATTTGTGTGCTTAAATTCTGATTTTGGGGAATTGTCCTACGTATAGGCAACTGTCTCTTGCATAAAGTATGTCTTTATGGTAAGTTTACGTATTCATTTTTGTAAATCCACATATGTGTAAAACTTGTTTATTATGTTAATTGCGTGAATTTCAAACCATTGTTCAGTAAGTGTATCTGTGGTTTTGATAAAACATTACTCAAACTGAAAATTTCTTGCGTTTTTTTTTCTACTTATATTTGCTTTTTTCACTTTTTTCTTTATTGTTTTCCCCTTCCAATTCCCATCTTTCTTTCTATTTATTTTGTATGCTGGTGGGCTGCTTGCTGTTGTTTGAACTTGGACAGGTTTTGGTGGTAGACCCTGTATTTGGGTCATCTCTAAAAAATGCGTAAAGCATGTGTCACGGTTCTTACGAGGAGACTCGGCAGATGTAGCGAAACCAAGAGATTCGAACAGTTTGGCACTACTCCAACAGGGCGCGGAGTCTAACGAGGAGACGGTGTTCACCAGGACCCGCCGCAAAGCGGTATGGGCTTAGCTGCGTCTACCTCGCAGGTCGCGGTCCCTACTAGAGCACTGTACGGAAGTCCCTGGGAAGACTACAGGCAGTAGTACCGTAAGAAGGATGGTCAATACAATAAGTAATGGCAATGAAGATAATGCAGATCGGTGTAACTCTGTAAACCACTATGTGGTGTAAGGTTCAGGAGAATGAGCGTCAGCTCTAAAGGCAAATGTAGAGGAGTTGTCCGGAGATGAGCATCAGCTCTGCAGGCCACTATGTGGCGGAGAGTTCAGTAGAATTAGCGTCAGCTCTGCAGACCACTATGTGGTAAAAAGTTCAGGAGAATGAGCGTCAGCTCTGAAGACAAATGTAGTGGAGATGTCCGAAGATGAGCGTCAGCTCTGCAAGCCACTATGTGGCGGAGAGTTCTGTAGAGTGAGCGTCAGCTCTGCAGACCACTATGTGGCGGAGAGTTCGGTAGAGTGAGCGTCAGCTCTGCAGTCCACAATGGAGTAAAATAACTGGAAAGTAACAGGAAGCCACTTCAATCACCAGGAGGTAACACAAAGAACAGGCACTGAAGAAAGAGAGGAGGTGCCTTTTAAACTTGCCGCCAGGGAGAAGGGCCAATCAGCAGAGAGCAGGGGAATTAGAATAATCGCCGGGTCTGCGTATGCGCAGACCCGAATCCAAGATGGCGGCGCCCAGCGGGAAGCGGAGCGCCGATGAGAGGTAAGCCTGCCGGGTGTCAGGTGCGCTGCCTGAACACCCGGCGCGTGATAGCATGACTTTAATTGGTTTCAACTGCTATATTGGGCCTCATTCATTAAGGAAAGTAAACAAAAAAAATTTAGTATCTTTGCACCTTGGCAAAACCATGTTGCATTGGAGGGGAAAGCAAATTTAAAATGTGATGGCAGATTTATAGTTGGGGTAAGGCATGTTCTGCATCAACTTTAAATTTCAGTGTACAAATAAAACTAAAAATAAATCACTATTTCACTATACTATTTTATTTTGTCAGATATTTCGCTGTTTTAGAAGAATTTTATCTTAAAATAATAAAGGTTATGTTTTATAATGTAGAATCCCCAATTATGTAGAATTATTTAAAAAAATAGTGGAGTATTTAGTGCATCTTATCAAACCTACATTTCCCTTCCTTTCTTCCCTCTTACAAAAAAACTATCAAGTATTTGTGTGGTACATGATAAAACAGCTAGTATATGTGCAAACTAATAAACTAATTTGCACCCCTTGCATTGTGACATGGTTTTGTCCATGAGAAAACTTACTCATTTTTTGCCTTACTTTCCTTAATGAATCAGGACTATTGTCTACAGGATGGTCTTGAAAATTGGCTATGTTTTTTAATAAAAAATTCTTTGTGTGGGTAAGACTTGAATAATCTCCACTCGCTTTTTGCAACTGCGTGTGTGTGATTTCTGTGTGCTTTTCTTCCTATTATTGTTGTTGTGCTTGTTATAGTTATCCTTATGTGTGTAACCAGCTTTGGTTTGCTTACATCTGCTGGATTCAAAGGTTTGTACATTCCATTGTAGTGAGCAAAAGGAGAAAGTTGTTTAATAAGTGGAGACCTGGTTCTCATGGTTGTTCCTTGATTATGTCTCTTACTATACTGTATATGTGAAAGTGGTCTATTCTGATTATGATTTTTACAGGTTCCTTGGTCCTTTTGGTGGTTCACTTTTAGTCTCTTTTTATTTTTATTATTATTTGCTCTCCAGTTTCCATAGTCTAATTTGTAATATTAGATCTCTCTATAACCTGTTCTGTTTTATCTGTATTATCTCTTCCTCTTTGTTCAGTGGTGCCATTGTACAGGGAGAATTTGAAAGTCACAAGTGGTCAGGAGCTCACTTCATTTTTATGTATGCCGGTTATTAGGCCTGGATAACATAAACAAATATAAATAAACATATAGGTTCCTGAGTTTATTACACTAACCAGTTGAACACCATATTGATATACACAATAGAAGTCTTATACACAGTGCACCCAGGGATTACAACTGTCTTAGCATTGTTTCTACCGTGGGTTTGGATATTTCCCAATACTTGGTCCTCGTGTAGCAGTAAGCAAAACATTAACTGTATCCCTTTAAAGGATAGCACAGATAGCCATAATTTTGTACAATGTGCTAAAACGGCTTGTTTTTAAAACATTCATATCTTGGGTCAAAAAATAGAAATGTTAAAAGCTGATCATAAGCGAGAGAGGAATACAGAGCTGTCATGGGATTAACACTAGTAGCCCATTAGAGCCACTGGTACCTTATCCATATTACAAGTACACTCTGAGGTTTGCGAGTATCAAATGTACGTTACCTGTATATAGACCTCTTTGTAGCTATAAAATGAACATGTGTCCAAATTAATAAAATTTATTGCAATTAAACAGCATTTTAAAAATGTTTTTTTACACACTATAAAAATATAAATAGAATATAAGTCTACTAAATAAAGTCCAACATGGACAAAGTGCATATAGGCAATTAGTTCAGTAGTAATACATTTGCTTCAGATTTTTCCTCAACATACAAAAAGTGAAATTTAAATATTTAAAACAGTCATGTAAATAAAGCCTAGAATTTTGATCTGAAAAGCTTGCAATCTACTTCTACTTTTATATGTTAGCACTGAATACTGTGTTCAACTTTCTTTTGGTGGAACATAGAGCCCTAGGTCCATCCTACACCATCGCTGTAGCTTTACGATGCATTACAATCCACAGCTGGAATTTCCTGTAAGCAGGCAAATATCCATATTAATAGGCTGGTGACAGTGTTCTTAGTTTTTTAATTAGGCTAAAATATATATATTTGTTGTCTGCATACAAGAATACTAACTGGGGAAGCAAATAACAGTTATACTGAATGTTGGTGTCCTAAAATGTTTTTATAGCGAACCTGTCGCAACACATATTGTAGGCACCAATTTTTGTGAGATTAACCAATATTCATGAGAATACAGTCTTTACTTTCACTAGAAACAAATCATATGAGGTATGAGGCACAAAGTAATGGCACCATTTACTAGTGAATTGATAGACAAAATATTGGTTTAGGCCACAAAATATCTGTCTCCCCTGTGCGCAGTTGACTGTATAATTTAACATGATAACAATGAAATGTTCATAGATCAGTGTCTCTCTTGACTGGTTGTCTGATAAACTAATCCAGATATCATTCAAGTCACATTCAAAGTCAGAAAGTTTTTTTGATGAGGGAGTCCACGATTTTCCAAAAACATATTTTTTGCTTCTACTGGAGTTACTTGTTTTTGATAAATAGACATGGTAGAAAAGCCTCCTGTGTAGGAAGAAGCAATTACACCCTCTCTTGTCGCTGTATCATGTTTGTCAGGAAGCTTATTAGGGGAGAGGCAGGCTGAATCACATCATATTCTGCAAATACATGACACACGTTGTCCGAAGGATCTGATGGATTCTTTGCCACAAAGCCAAAAATCCTAAAGCAAGACAGAAATAGAAGGGTCATCTCAAAGAAAGAATTCAGGTTAATTGCCCTTAGTAACACTCTAGCATGGGGAGAGGGAGTGAGTGGGAGAGAGAGAGGAAAACAGGGAGAGATAGGAGGAAAGGAATGGAAATGGGGAGAAAGGGGCCTTGGGGGAGAGGGGTAAAGAAAGAGTGGGGTAGAGAAAGAGAGAGGGAGATAGCAAAATATATACAGAGAGAGAGAGAATGAAAGAGAGGGGGTGAGGAATAAGAGGGAGGGTGATATGGAAAGAGAGTATTTTATTTGTACGTGCTTTAGACAGGCTAATTTGTGGTGATAGTTACACTGTGTATGGGATAGAAAGATCAAAATCACATTCATTGTTTCCATTTCTTAATATATTAAATTGTATTATGTAATGAACTACATGTACAGAAAGAAATTTCCATTGTCTTGTTATGTGCCACAACAGTAATGTCTCAACAACATATTTCTGTATAATATCTTACCTTGAAGATTTGCAATGTTTCTGCCACCTGAAATACAACATATATGTATATAAGAAAGATGCAACAAAGGTTTTCTGCTATTGGCAGTTTAGAAGTCTAGAAGAATCACATCAATAATTACTCTAATAAAGTATAGTCAGCTACCTTTGTGATCTGAATCAAACAATATTCCTGAGAATGCAGCCTTTTCATCCACTAGGACACCAAGCCTCAGTACTGTCACTGGTACCTAGTGAATGGATAGACTGCATTCTATAGGTCCATTAAACTTCTGATTGCATTTTCTTCTATACCTTATACCGATACTATCGATTTTTGAAGGATCATTACCTCGCTTTATGGTTGTTTTGGCGCCACATGCAATAGGCCCAATATTGATGTGTGTGGCCACCTTTACAGATGACAGTCAATTGCTGACTAGAGGTTTTTTAGAAACATAGAATGATGGCAGAAAAGAACCTACAGATCCACCTAATCTGCCCTTTTTTTTGGGGGTTAGCAATATGGTTGTCCCAAACATGTTTTAATTATTTTACTGTTTAAATCTCCACAACTGCTTGAGACCATTCTATGAATGTATCACTCTTTCTATGTAAGCGTGCTGAAATTATCCTCTCATTTTTAAAAAGCCTATTTCCCTGAGCTGTAGTAACAAATTTGTTATATTTGACTATTTCTACATCACCTACGAACTGAACTGAACTGTACAATACAGTTAAAGTCTTTCCAGATAAGTTTTGTTATTCAGCCCAAACACCATTTTTGTAGCCCTTCTCTGAAAATTTCTATTTTATTCATGGCTATTTCAAGATGGTATCTCCAGAACTGTACACTGTACTCAAGGTGACCTATAACATGGCAATATAACCTTTTTTTCTACTAGTAATACCTCTTCAAAAGTAACCTACTAGCTTTCCCTTGTGGCTTTTCCTTTAAGCTGCTAATATTACATCACCGTTCTGTATTCTGCTTTTGGATTGATGTGTCCCACATGCATTATTTTACATTTTGATTTATTTAAGATTCCATATTTTAGCTTGTTCTTACATTTTCTCTAAATTCCTACCCACTTATTTAACCCCTTATACAAATATTTGTATCATCTGTAATAAGACATATCTTTCTTGTAGACCACAGGTAATATCATTAATTAATACATTAAATAAAACAGGACTCAGATTGGATACTTGGGGCACTGCACTGAGTTTACACCACTCCTCTCCTGTCCTAAAGCCAACCCTTTGTCCATTACACAATCTTTTGAGTCAATTTCAGTTTCTCAATTATATTGTAGTATATACCTTGCTAAGATCTAAATAAACCATATGCATTGATCTTCCATGATCTATCAAATGAGTTCATCCACTAGGCTTAATCTTTATTTGATTTTACTAACATATCTGGACCAAGGTTATGTTACATCACTAGCCCCTAAGGTCTCTCCTACAGGCACGTTTGATTAATATGATTCCATTTGTGAGAACTAAATCTAGGATTGCTTCCTTGCATGTCGGCTCCCTAATTCCTTGCCCCACTCAAGCAAAGCAGATTGTCACTCATTTACTCCTGGCTGATTTATCAATCGGCAGATTTCAGTCTACAGGAATCATATTGAAGTTTCCCATAAATATCCTCTCAATGAAATCACAATGATTTATCTATGAATAATCTATCCATCTATTCCTAGGGGTAAATGTATCAATCTCCGGCTTTGTCAACTTGCGGGAGTTCGGCGAGATGACAGCTTAAATTTAAAGCGGCGCTGCCTTGTAAAGGGAAGTGTCCCTTTAAATTTAAGCTGTCATCTCGCCGAACTCCCGCAAGTTGACAAAGCCGGAGATTGATACATTTACCCCCTAATCTTGTCATAGTGGTCTATAAATTGTTTCTAGTGTTACCCAAATCCCATCGGCAGCGCCCTGCATTAACGTTGCATTTATCTCATTCTATACATTTAAAGCAACTTCACCTCCCATTTTTCCCCAACTCTATCTTTTGTAAAACAGGTATAACCAGGACTGTCCTATGATTATCCTTGTACCATGACTCAGTTATAGCTATAAGATTTAAAGTACTTCTTGATGTGGTTAGAAAATAAACTAATTTTAAACGGTGGGCATTTGAACAAATAACATGACAGCCTTTCCTTTATCTTCCACTATTACCAACATTTTACTAACTATTACTAATATCATTGTACAATGGAGCCTATTTATCATTCTGCATAGATAAGTTTGATTCTCTATCTCCGCTTGCCGCAGAGATAGAAAATCCTAACTTACCACTTAAACAAAATTTAATATTTTAATTATATATTTATTATTCAAATAATAGAGCTCTTTATTTATTTATTATCTTCTGCTAGAGATGGCCATAACAGAGGAAGGATTGCCGTGTTGTATGTATCGCCATTATCTGTGGGGAATGGTGGTGGATACTATCGCCCTTTTGATAAATATTTTTTTCCCCCAAGAAATAGAGCCCTTAGTATGTGTTTTTTTCTGTACAGTTGGACAACTGCATAATGCCACTCCAATAGTACTTTTACAAATGCTTTATTGTACCATATCTGTGACCTAAAATGTTTCAAGGGAAAGCAATCACCAAACCCTATCCAGCCTATATTGCAAATATGTCTTGTTACACATCTGTTCCTACCACTACCATGTGAGCTGCTGTACACAGTGATGAAGATCCTTAGACTACATCCAGTCTGGAGGTGGTATTACAGCTTGTACACATTCTTTCCCTCCAGCTATTCTTTGTTACACAGTGTAATGGGGTGGAGACCAGGACAACGCCCTTACCATGTCCCAGCAAGTTCTTCAGATTATAACCAACAACTGCATCATAATTATAGAACATTTATATAACCATGTTGTCCCTTCTATTGCTACATACATCCCTCATAATTGTCACTATTGGCCCATTACGCACTGTACCTCTCAGATACTGCAAACACTCCTCTCATACAACTCTACTTATTTAACTATTTGCTAAATTTCACTAATTTCCTGGATCAGTCCCAGGTTTTGAGTATTTGTCTCGTAAAGGTTTTTTTTGTATTCTAATCCTAACTTATTGCACAGTATCAGATATAGACTAAAAAACTGCATTGCCAAGATACGTAAATGTAAAGTTAGACAGCCACAATTATTTCAGTCCAAAAGTTCATTGTCTTTAAAGAGCAAGTAAACAAGACAGTATTAACCATTGCTTTATACCAAATACTGTGTTTTTCTGGGCTATATGCTTACGTGAAATTACTGGAGTTAATGTGTAACTATATCTGTCAGGTATGGGCAGCGCCGGTGCTAGAGTCCTTGGCGCCCTAGGCACAGTGTGAAAATCGCCACCCCCCCCGTGTGAAAATCGCCGCCCCTTCCCCCTTTAAAAATCGCCGCTTCGCTTCCCTCCCCACCCCTCCCCATGTCTTTCTTTAACTTACCTGCATGAAGCTGCTCCTCTCTGCTCTGTCTTCTCCCCTCCACTCACAGACATTGTCGGGCCGTGATAATGACATCATCATCACGGCCTGTCACTGTCAGTGAGCGGAGGGGAGAAGACAGAGCAGAGAGGAGCAGCTTCATGCAGGTAAGATTAAATAGCCCCTTCCCTCCTCTCCTCCCTGTGGATTTCCGTTTTTTTTTAATTTCGAGGCGCCCTGCAGGTCCCGGCGCCCTAGGCAATTGCCTAACCTTGCCTAATGGGAGCGCCGGGCCTGGGTATGGGGGTTTGGGGTCTGGAAGACTATTGAGTAAATCTGTCAGGCATACTGTCTGTACAATTGTTTGTTAATATTTGATATTTTTACCAGGAACTAATTACCTTACGAGGGACAAATGCTGTTAGTTGTACAGAAACTGTGTGAATGTTGTTCCGGAGTGATGTCACTGGTTCCTAAAATACCTGCCCCCACTGAGTGTAAGTGACAGGTACACATTAAAGCATCCTGCATGTCATTTAATTAAACAATAAAATAGTTCATTTCATTTGTTTTTTCATATATGTATTACTGCCATTCACACAAATATATTAGGTTCAGACACCACTTACTTCCTGAGCTCAGGATCCACACTGCAGAAGCTGAGGGACGAGACAGGATAGTAACGTCTAAAAAAAACTCTGTAGAAAAGAGAACACAACAAAGAGGTCAGTGTAGCCAGTCACAAGCAAAGTCACTTTATCACCGGGACGATCAATGAATGAACTTCTTACTTGCGCTGGACATCAGTCAGGGTGACCCCTTGTTCGGTGGCTTTGAAGTTGACGATGGTTGGGACAGTGAGGTCGGCCCGTTCAAAAGTAGCAGTCACGGCTTTTTGGATGGCGTTAGATCCGGTGAGGGTCTCAGTGCTAACTGAGTTCAGATACAAGGCGTTGCATGCTGTGGAGGGATACAAAAGTCTGGTTACTTCTTTTCTGGGCAGGAAGTTACGTTATAGGCATGTAACGTATTTATGGATTATTCTTAGTGGTTGATTTTATTTATGTGAAACAGTTTTTCTACTAAATTGTAGATATTTGGAAAAGCAACTGTCAATTAGATACATATTTTATGGCATTAACTATTGCACATTGGTCCTTATGTGCATGAGTTAATCAGTGTTTCCTTGAATTATAACACAAAAGTAAATAACATTTACTGGCGCTATATAAATAAATGTTGATGATGATGATAACATTACCCAGAAGTTTGTAACATGGAATGAGAGTGGTTTATTTGAATTATTCAAATGGAATAGCTAAAATTTCTCATGACCTTTATTTCCCAAACACAAGCAATGGTGAAATTACATGAATTGACAGCATATATTTTATTTTCACACATTTAAGACCTTCAACTCACCAGTAGAATTCTTCAGCTCCAAAACAGCATCTGGGGAAGAATCGGGGCTGCTATCAGAATCACTCTGAACTGTTAGGGAAAAAAATTTTTTTATTACGTTATATTGTAATCCTTTCATCATTAAATATTAAGGGGTCCATTTATTAAGATTCTCTCGACAACTAGACTTTCTATTGCTACCTATTTCTATCATAATAATTTAACGTGCAATTTGTTAAAAAATATGTCACTGGCGCAGCTGAAGAGTTAGCTGCACCAGTGGGTAATAGCGCTATTTTGTACCCTTATAATAAACAAGTAAAGTTAGTTACACACTACAGAAAATTTCTCCCAATGTGATATCGTTAACGATTTTACCAACGACTGAAAGTCCCGATCAGCATGCCGATTCATGTGTATACACTTTTTTACATGATTTTACACAATTTACCTACAGATCTGTACTCTTCATGTGTGATTAGCATCTGCTGAAAAGATCGTGACTCTGTAAACTCTATGGAGATCTGCCTACACTGCTGGTTGTGAGTGCATACACACTGCAGAATTTGGCAGATATCGATCCATCGGTTAGAGAGAGTTTTAGTCCAGTTATAAAATCAAATCAAACGATACGATGTGCTTTGGTTCGATAAAACATGATCTTTGGAGTGTATACACTAATGCAATGTAGGACCTAACAGTCGTTTTTGGTGTAATTGGCACGATAATCGGGTGAAAAACCTGTAGAGTGTACTTAGCTTAATACTAGTACTGTTATGATCAACATTATATAACATTGTTATAATCATACTTTAGTAATTTTTTTGTTTATAATCTTATTGCAATAACTTCACTTCACTTGTGTCTGATTATGTACAGTACTTTGTCACAGAAATCCTTGATGTATTATAATATTCCTATAATTCACAATAGTGGTTATGTTATCATCTATATTACTGAATAAGCACTGTATATTGCAGTGGGCTGCTTGCCAGGGTACAGAATGTTTCATTTTTTTACCTAAAGACAAATATCCCAAGCTGTTCACAGCTAAACTAATTAGAAATCTGTCACAAGATGGCATCGGTTCTCCACGTAATGATTATCCTTAGTGCATCATTTACTGCAATACGTTCTATTCCATCTTTATATTATGTTTTGCCCTGTTCATTGTTCTGTTTGCATAGCACTAGTTCCGTGCACTTATGCAGCGATGACACTGATAATTATACTACACTAGATAATAGACAGCATTGTGAGGACCATAAAGAAGAGTTTCATCATAATTTTGGTGTCAGAATAGGTTTAATTTCTGTATGTGTTGTGTTATCCTATTAACTCTTGCTATTAAGTGCTTATACTGTGAGTGTGTACTGTGGTAAGAAGAATAACCAGGTGCCTCAAGGGCATCAGAGAAAAGGCAAAAGAGAAAAGACTGTTCAGTAGGAGATGTAGACAAGGGAACAAGGCTACTTGGCACAGTCATTTTGGATAAACATATTTATTTTTGAGACATCAAACTAATCTATATATTTGAAACTAAAACTAAGATGATCAAGGTTTTGTGTCCACAAATTATGATTTGTACATACCTTTATCTGGGATAAGCAGCTTGCATGGTAAAGATAATGGGGTGATAGTATGTTGATACACCAGGGCAGAGAGACTACCTGTAATAAAGTATGTTGCATGTTCAGAGGCGTGTACTACATAAATATGTGTATATAACAACTAGACGTAATCCGCAGGCGCACTCACCAAAATATGGCTCTTCTGCTGCGCCTTTCAGATGGACTCCTTTGGCAGATGATTCAATCAAGAAATGTCGTACAAGTTCATTTGTCACGTCACCTGTCAACAGAGCAAAAATTGTATTGGAATTTCGACTCGGTGATCAAATAGCGGTACGGATGACTATATTTATGTTTAAACTGAACTTGCTTTAAGCTTTTTTCACGTATGTTCATGAATTTTAAACCAGATCCTTCACTCATGCATAATGTGAACCTTGCAAATATTCATGAGAATGCAGACTATCAATTAACTAATAGCCAGTGACATTGATAAGGCCCTTGGTGCAGAGTATGTGCATAGGAAGGCTGCCTGCACAGTGTGTAGATGACGGGGGCAGTTAAATTAGGCCTGAATAACCCAGTTATCATATAAAATCATTGACTTAACATGCTTATATTTAACCAATTATTTAACAAGCAAAACACAAACTACATGGGTCCAAATGGTGTCTTATACTAAGGATTATGCAAAGTAATTTCATATTAACACAATTAATGTTTTTCATTTAAAGATGACTATGCCCATCTCTTTTAAGATAGAACACAATTTTAAAGCTGAACTCAATACATATACATTATAATTTACAACAGACATTTAACAAGAACACACGCCATCATTGCATGTCTATTTCTATCACCTGAGAGTCATACAAGAAGGGTATACTAATGGTAAACATGGGCACTGACTCAGTGCTCTATAGGAGTTGGAACTAGACAGACTACCGCCCCCTCTTGAATCTTACACCATAAGATAAGTGTCATCTACTCTTTCATCAGAACAAGTGAAAAGACTTATCAACTGCCATGATGTGAGTGGGTGAGTCATTATGAGTCAGACACTCCTCCACAATAGACTCTTGGCCATCTCCTTATTAATTACCACCATTCCAGATTTCACACTCTAATAGGAACTTCAATGATCACTTCAGGTAGAGTATGCACTGACAACATCAAAAGTATTATATAGAAGATGCTGTTAATTGCATAACTAAATCTATAGAAGCCGACAGCTTTCGTGATACAAAGTCCCTTCTTCCGACAGATTTACTCTTCCTATTATACAAAATAACATGAGAAATGTAACATAAAACTGATCTATTTTTTATGGTTTATACTCCTTACCGTGTACCAATTGGCTGCATACAATGAAAGAAGTCACACTGTGCATGATGCCTTAGTGATATCACACTGTTCCTAGTAAATTGGCTGCTTTCTAATTAATATTGATTCAGTTCACAAAATGGCTGTGCCTCTGCTGTGTGTGGGTGACAGGTACAATGGGAGACAGTATACCAACCTGTTTTTGATGGCATTCCTGGGACCTTCATGGCCAGCCCAAAGGATCCACGGTAGGACGTGCTGTCTCGGATAATGAATGTCCCAGGCACTTTGTCCTTCAGGAACTCAATGGCTGTGTTTGAATTAAGAAAAATCTATTTAGCTAGCTCATACTGTAAATCAACATTGTAAAGATGTTTATTGTAGCAGTGAATACTAACAAAATATCATGTTTTCTCCAGTCTTACCACAAAAATGCATTTGTAAACAATCCATTTAAATATGTAGTTTGTAGAAATTAGGTGGTCTCAGAAGTTTGTGGTAAAGTTTGTCTTGAATTGAATTAACAGTCCCACCAGTGAAGATATATAAATAACTATCCTTAAACAGGGATTCATTTTCAGAAATAGCCTACTAAGGAGAATTGTTGTCAGTCACTGAGTACACCTATAGTTACCCTCACACTGACATGTCCATAACTCCTGTATTCAACATTTAAAAATTGGGACAAACTAGGCACTGCTCCCAATCCACCTAAGAACCTCCCAGATGCACTGAGTATTCCCATAACTCAATTTCACCCTATAGTTATAACCAATTAGGCCACATCGCTTACTACGCTGATAACCAGACACAAACCATCAAAACATAAACTGTTGAGGGCTATGCATGTCATTATTATTAGCTACTCTTTCTGCCACAAATCAGCAAAATATAACGCAAAAACCATAATATCTATCTATTATGTACACTTAACGATATACATGTAAGTAGTAGGGGGAAAAAATGATAGCATAAGGTCGATCCTACATATCAAACAAGATCACACCACAGGTAGGATGATTCTAGGCAATGGTGAAGGTCACATCTCAACAGGATGATTTAATTCACTGCATAGGAAAAGGGAAATCCACTTATCACTGACTGTGGGTTGTTTCATATCACAAAATAGCTCGCTGTCTCTGATTAATATATGGGTGTGGTGGCACCATTGATTCACAAACTATAAAAATAGCCTTTCTGGTCACCATAAGACTTTTTCCTTCCACCCTTCCTGTAACTGTTTAAGAATAGATTTTCTATTTAGAATCATATTAGTTACTGAGGAAATATATTTATACATATATCACTTCCTCTTTAACTATTATTTTGCAGAAATATACTAGCTTTCTGTTACTATGTAAATTCAGAGACTTGCGCAAGATCCTGAGTACCATTTAGATGTTTTTTCTTTATTGAATCACAAACTGTATTTTCATCAAGTGTATAGATGACTTTACCTTGATCTCGCGTGACATTGGCCTTAAACCAGTGTTTGGAAGTGTCCATCACAAATTTCATGCCAGGCTGCCCTTCTTTTATGGTTTCTAAGTAAAAAACAAAATATAAATATGTTCTAAAATTTTCAAAGGGCATTTGAAATCTCTTTATAAGGCAGTGGATGACTAATTATGTCAATAATATGTATAATTCTATGTATATAGTGGAAAATGTAAGTGAATGGAATTTGACAGTTTCACAATAAAAGTAGTAGAAGTAGTGGCATGGCATACCACCGTATACACCCCCACTTCCACCACTGATTACACTTCACCATGAGTGCTTAATGCATTACCACATCCGTAATATTATAGAAAGTGTCACTCACTGTCTGAGCAAGTTGGAATAGAGGATTCAGAACTGGTTTTGTTGAAACTGGAGGAGCTTTTTCGCCTGTGTCCAGCCAGGAGCTGTCTTGAAGACTTGTGTGAGTTGTCCCCATTTTCCACGCATCCATTGACCAGAAGGATGGGGATGTCCATAATGGAATTGTTGACTGATGGGGGACAACTGTTGGCATGACCCTTTGTAAGAGAGTTCTTGAACTGGCCAAAACTGCCATTGTGATCAAAGTGATGCATAGATGTGGTAGGTGACATGATAGCAGGGCTGTTTAAGTTGGAAAATGAGCCCAGTGATCCAAACTGGCTTTCTGATAACCTTGAAGGAAACTGATGGCCATCAGAATCATCATATTGAAGTGACTGGGTGCTGAAAAACAAACAGTATATAAGATTTCATGGTGGAACCTAAATCTTCATTTATCTACCTGATTCAATACATTAAACATAGCAAATAATTGGCAGGGCATTAAAGAGATAAGCAACTGGTTGCTCCAGCCATTTTTGAGTTATGTCTGACAGAATGGCTTTATCCTGCCACAGAGCCCCAAAACAAAATGCAAAAAAAGTGCTTTAAAATTCCTCACAGATATTTAACTTAAATGAATTATATAAAAAAGTGAGAACAAAAGTAATAGCCTAGAGAAAAGGAGGTAATTGATAAAGTCCAAATATTGGAGAAAAGTGTTGGTGCACTTACCTTCCCAAAATATAACTGGTGTCTGACCCAGGGCTAGTGGACATGAAGGAGACATCATTGGTGCAGAACGAAGGTCTTGTGTCATATGAGCCAAGTGATGAAGACATTATGGAATTGTACTGTGTTGACCTCTGAAGTGGAACAGCAATGGTTTCAGTGGTTTGGTAGGATCTTTCAGCAGATGGGTATTGGTGATGATTTTGGCGCCCACCAACATGTAACTGAGGCTCACTGAAAATAAGGCTGCCACTGTGGGTACAGTTATCCTTCTGTGTTCCCCGAGCGACCAGGATGCCTTCAACTTTTGGGGTAGGACTTGAAGATCGTTGTATGTTCTCCTGACAAACCACTCTTGTTGGATTCATCTTCACACATTTTATCTCTGACAAAAGAGTAACAATATGTTAATTCCTGGACAGTATGTGATGTTAGTTTTTCATTACAGGATATGTGATTGAAGTAGCATTATGTATTAATTGAAAATAATCAAACCTCACTAACCAGACAGTTTAATTCATTGTATAATATTTGCTATATTACAAAAAAAACAGTTGATGTTTTTCATCTTCCATTAACGCCTAGTAACTCTCAAACAAGTCTTGTAGGACATCATTTATCCATAATTATCCCACTTGACAGAGTACTATACTTTTTTTTAAAAAAAAAAAAAGAACTGAAGCAAACGCAGTTTACTGCCTCTAGCAAAAATAGTTGTGTCAATCCCATGTGAGAAGTGCAGTCAAATGTCTGGGAATATGAATTTTCTTTAGTGAACTGAACATTTAGGTGCATGCTGGTACCTGTAAAAAGGTGTGTTCATTACTAGGCAACAAAACACATTAAAACCAAAATAAAGACTAGACTAGAGAACACATCTCATTTCATAAAGATGTCCAAGAGAAGGTTATTTTACCAACTGAGTGCCAGAAAGGTCCCAGGGCTTCATCGATTGATAATTACAGGCCTGGCTATATAGTAATAGCCATCAATAGTCCCTCAGCTTTGTTGTTTGTTAGCCATCATCCTGCAAAACTAAATAGAGGGCCCGGACCCTTCTGTGAGCATGAGCCATCCAATTGGATGATTGTCATGGACAACCAGATGCTACTTTTCCTTTAACACATAGACTCAACATCTTGTAAGTTCTTCAGGCAGATACCTGAGCTGTACATTTAATTAACCTTGGCAGCTATAACACAAAAAAAGGATAATGTGGAACCCACCTTCCTTTATACAGGTGGAGGCACAAACTAGGGCCAGAAAAGATGTTCGTTGCTGGACATCCCCATTAATATGTGATTAAATGTCGCCCTTAAAATATATAATGCTGTCCACAACTGATTGCAATTGGTGCTACATCCCAAGAGGGTCTGCGCAAGTCACATTCGTATTTAACTCAACACCATAAAAAGCAGACTCTACCCACTTACAAAATATTACTTATTTCAATTGCTTTTTAATATAGAATGCAAAACATCAATACCTATTTACATATTTAGATGTACTTCAATTACCGAGTTTATATTTTATTGCATGGAAAAAATGTTGGTGTTTAGCTTACATGTCTAGATTTCAACATAGACTACAATTTAAAAAAAATCAGAAACAGACATAAAATCCGGTTAGTAATTTTTTCATTGCATAACTTCCAAATCTGGCATCGTTTTATCTAAACACTTTCTACGACGCAGCCCCATGACAGTAATCCTACACTGTCTAATTGTCTATGCAGCCTGTGACATCACAGACCACTCCTGCTCTTGCGGGCATAAACATGAATCAAATATGATTGTTTTCTGGAACTTACCGTAAGACAAATATTTCTAGCTATTTAATAGCTTGTGCTGCACTGGGCTGGTCTGATTTCACAAGGACAAGCAAGCCTTCCAGGCATCACATTTCATGATGAACAGAAACATAACAAGTCAGTACTGTGCCTTAACGCACTGTATCTGCCAGGCCCTCGGGTGGCTGTAGGATTTGTTTGTTGAGTCTGGACGTAGTTATACAAGTTGTAAAATTTAAACATCTTTACGTAACCACAGGACCCTCTATAATTTGGTAGTGGCGAGGGGGGGGGGGTCACACTTTTATTTGGCAGAAGTGGCAATTGTCTTTTGTGCTCTCTTTTCTATAGCATGCTGTCTACAACGTACATACATTTGCCCAAAGTTTTTGGGCCATCTGAAATGGGATTACAATACTTTTGTGAGCCTTCTCTGTGCATGTTCTGCTTCCTGAATCGTAAGTGCAAGTAGTAAGTAGCGTAAGTCAGTATATGCACAAGTTTACATGAGCCCCCTTATCCCCTACATTAGAGATTTTTTTTTTTTATTGGGAAAGTCATCTTGCCCTCATTTAGTAAAATGAAGGATGTCCTTTCCCTGGCCCCCAGCTGTTTAATCAGTTCACCCAAGTCTGAGCCCGGTGCAGTGTGCATGATACGACTGCTGCTCAAATCAACTAAGCCACTGATAGGGAAGCATGAGAAACAGCGAATTGATAGCCAATAAATAAGGACAGGCTATACAGATGAATACATTGCTGCAACCAGTTCACTGATATGATTATGGCAGAAAAGAGTAAGCTATACAATAGGATGGACGCCTAAATCAATGTTCATGGAAAGCACTGTATTTTGTTAAATCAACACAAATCATAACCAGACTATGAGGGAAATTAAAAAATATTACATCTTTCAAAATTGTAGAAAATCGACATTTCAAACATTCTGAGCTTGCTTGGAGTTCAGAGAATTAGCTAAACAGCCAGAGATTCAGTATAGGACGTTTTTATTCAACTTTATTTGGTGCTTCACTTACCTGGTGGGCTTGTGGTCTTGGTAGTCGCTTGCCTACATGGTAAAGGCACACAGCTTTTCGCCACCAACTCAGAGTTAACAGTCAAAGGTTGGAAAGTGGGATCCAGCTGCAAGATGAGCTGGTTCAGATTGTCTATGGAGATGTCCAGTGATGGAGATAAAGGATCTCCTCCATTGCAGACGTCAGCTTCTGATCCATGCAGTATGCTGTGTGGGTTGCCAATACTTCCTGGCATAGGCTGGTGACCATTCATAGGACCATGAGACCCTTTCTCCACAGGCTTGTATAATAAACTGGAGTTTGGGTTTATCTGACCACTGTAAAGTGCTGTATCAGCCAAACTGTGGCCACATATTTGTGCTGCCATCTGTCCCACACACCTCTCTGAAGTGAAGTAAGAACATTTAGTTGTCATCGAGATGCCCCTTGGCTGAACGACTTGTCTGCAACCACCTCCTTCTTCTTTGGGTGCCATGCAAACTGACTGTCCCACACGCAAGACATGGTTGGGTATTACATGGGACATAATGAGTTTTATTTATTTTGTATCTGGGAAAGATGAGTCCTGAAAGGAAAGAGGTAAAAACAGTTTAGGCAAAATGTGTACTGTGAGTGGAGGTTGCTCTTTATAGTCAACAAGACCAAGGGCTAGATTTACTAAGCTGCGGGTTTGAAAAAGTGGGGATGTTGCCTATAGCATCCAATCAGATTCTAGCTTTCATTTATTTAGTGCTTTCTACAAAATTACAGCTAGAATCTGATTGGTTGATATAGGCAACATCCCCATAATACATATATGTATGTTATATATGACTCCTATCCTAGGATAGTCTTCAAACTATATGAAATATAAACAATATAAATGAAAGAACCCACTTGGTGGTCATCTCTGATACTTTTTTTTATATTTCTTAGTTTGGGGAGATTCTAGACACCTAAAATCCCCCTAGGCATGCCAGTAATTGGTTGCTAACTTCAATGTCTTTATTATATAATGGGATTCATTGTATTTAAACAGAACTACAGATTTCACAATAAACAAATTCATAGAGGAAGCTCAATATATATGCATAAGCATTTTTTGAATTTAATATATGGTGCAAACATTATTGAGGCTTCATTGATACACTTTTGTCATTAACAATTATGAAGAGTTACCATGCTTACCTCTCATGAGCTCCCAACTCACCATGTGTATAAATACAACTACTGCAATGAACTCTACGCAAAGTAGACTAAAATAACATACACTAATAGCACATTTACTACTTAATACTAAAGAAAAATAAAAGCCTCCTATCAAATTACTAAACATCATATAAAGATTACCCTTAAATTTAATTTTATTGATTAGTAAGTTTGGAAGACTTAAATGACCTTAAAAGAAGTGATTACAGAGCAGGATGGCGGCATTTTAGGATCAGCAGAAGTTTGCACAATGGTATAACCATTTGGATTGATAGTTTTGCAAAGAGTGCAAGACTGCTGAAAAAATATATATGGTGGGGAGGGCACATTTTAAGAGGCATTCCTTGCTGTCTGGAGGGAAACATGACCATTTTCACTCAGAGCTGGCTGTCTTAGGGTCTTGGCTTATACTTGTGACATATGTGATGAAAACAGTCCCAGTGCCCCCTCACTTTCATGATTAATTAAAGCCATGATTATGCTAATAAGACCAGTATTTTAATTAAAAACCTAAGAAGTTTAATGTAATGAAAACCAGAGGAGTTGAATTAAATTAAAATTTGGCATGAGGTTTGACTTTAATGTGACATTTACACTTTTGCATATTTTGTTAGAGTAGGTGTGTACCTTGTTCCCTGTGCTGACATCAAGTTGCACTGGAGCTATATCATGTGCAGGGTGCATCCAGTGAGACCCAGTGGCACCAACAACAGACCCCTGATGTCAAGTCCAGGAGGGATTCCGTAAGTTATTTCGACCAACCCAGGTGTAACCCTTTCTGACCCACCATTGTAGATCCTGGGACCGGTCCCTAATCTGACCAACAGATAGCATACCATTGGCAAACCCAATGCGGACGGAATGTTTTATCTCTTGATTTTTTTATTTTGAACAGACTATCATAATAGTTATTCTTCTCCCGTCTTGCAATAGCCCTCACACTTTCCACCTAAAAACAAGGTATTCCTATCATCACAATTGGCAGAAGGCTGGACAGGTATAGCAACATGTGTCAATTGTAAAGCGCTACAGAATTTGTTGATGCCACATAAATGTTGATGATGATGTGCCATGAGATTTTCTTTTGCTCTTCAACCGGCGGTGTCCCGGAACCCTAAATGTAATGACTTCAGGAGCAGACCATTATCATATTTAGGGCTCCTATGTATCTTGATTTACACAGGACAAGGCGCTTTTATCTGCCCCAAATAACTGTACTTATCTTTCCTTAACGTAAACTCTTAATCAGCACAACATGACAAGTGGGAATAAGTTTATATAACTATTTTATATCATTTTATATTATTTGACACCTAAAAAGAATGAGGCAGATGTTTTCGCCTAAAAATTTCCTTTAAAATATTCCTAATATGCTGCTAAGCCGAGTCTTGTGCCGCCAGAATAAAATTCGCCAGCCAGAAACCAGCAAATAGCAGCATTCCAGAGCTTCAAGTCATTTGGCTACATAATTTCTACCATGGAAGCAAGCAACAGTGTGGAAGTCAAAAACTGACCACTGTACCTACTATCCAGGCACAATCATATTTTTTAATTCTTGGTCCCTCGAAATGTCCCTATTTTTCAGTATTGCCAAACTGTATAATACATTTCCTCTTATTTTGTGTATATGATGTAATTCTTTGTATGTGTTCTTGTTTGTGAGCCTTATAAATTAATATTTAAGTAACAAATTAATGACACTATAATCATGGTCAGCAAGTATGTCCGCCCTGACTTCTCTACACAAGATGTGGTTCGAGCCTGGCAGCAAAATGTCCTGAGAAATTATATTAAAGTGATGACAATCACAGAAGCTCTTGCTTGATATATACGTGGTATACAGCAGGGGTTTTCCTTATATTTATCCTTTACCTATTTATGGATTTTATAAAGATATTTATATTATTTATTTTTTCCAAAATACACACAAAAACGAAACAAAAAATGCAAACACAAAGTAAAATATAACAAAATAGACCATAATATGACTGCATACAACACTTATTTTGAATATTAAAATTAATACTTAGATTAGTTTTATTACATTCATAGATAAGTGCTGATTTGTTTACATATGGGTACAGGTATATAACAGATAACATTAAGTGCCCCACTTTAATGTTTATGCTTTTAAGAGACATAATGAATGGGAAAACATACATTGTATGTATATTATTCAAATATAGAGTAGAGATTTAGTCCTTTGGCACATGGTCATGTTATTTGTTTAGAATGTGTTCCATTCTCAGGTTGAGAGCTATTACAGAAACTACCTTAATTTGAACATAGTGGAGATACCACTTTTATATACACATGTAACATGGTCCTGAAACAGGTACCAATGCTTGGATTGAAAGGGTAAAGCATAGCTCCTTCTTAAAAAGTAGTGTTGTGCAATGAACAAGCTTGACAACAAGTCGATTCATTTAAGTTACATTACAACTGAACATGTGATAAATACATATAATAATCATCTAGAAGAGATAGTTCAAAACTAGAAAATAAATACAAGTAGGAATGACATTTACCAAATATTAACGTTATTTTTGTCTTTTCAGCTGTAGTAGAAATGTAAAATCAGAAATGCATATTACATAGTTACATTAACTATTTATACTGTATGGTAAAGAAAAAAAACTTACCTTCTTTGTATTTCTTTTTGAGTTGTGTGTGCAGTTGTTGATCAGGAGTTGTCTACAGCTTAACTGAGAAATCTGTGCCTTGCAGGTTGGTAGTATTTAGATGTATATATAGACAGATCAGATACACCCTTAATGTAACCCTTGCATTGCTGACAACACTAGAAGCAACATCAGCAGTTCTGTGTGACACAGCCTGGCTGGAGAGTCTAGTGTTAATTCTCCTTCCCACACAGGATGACTGTTCTCTGGGCCTGGAGGCAGAAGACAGACAGTGTACGCCCCTCTGCTAACAGGGAACGGCAAGTAAAGGTGTGAAACAACTACATTTGCTACTGACGTCAGATTCATCTGGGAGATTGGAGATTACCAAAACAGCAAGCATGGAAACCAATACAAAACGTTATATGTTATGATGTGTCTTAGTGCTTTATGATGTATGTTCCTCAGTGTACTAACCTATGTTGATATACACTTGTGGTACCAGCTGCTTGGCAATAAGCCCGCACTCGGTATATCCCATATTGTATGTGGTACCAGCTGCGTGGCAATATAAATGCCCATATATGTATACAAAACAAAAATACAGTTGTCAGTGCTTATCCTTTACACTGCATATCTGTGTGTGTCTAGCAAAATGAAAACATGAGGTATTAGTTCATATTTTGATCAAAAGATTTAAGCCTGCATCCCATGGTACCACATACAATATGGGATATACCGAGCGAGGGCTTATTGCCAAGCAGCTGGTACCATATATAATGTGGGATATACCGAGCGCGGACTTGTTTTTCTCTGGTTTTGTTTCAAAATATTGCCTTTTTGTCATAGCAGCTGTCGATTAAGCCTATTTAAGGCACATTTGGGTGTGGCTCACAAGCCAGCCCTTGCTAGATGTAACCCCCTATACCTGGGAGGTGAGTGCATCTGATTTTAACTGCATTTTAATGGTGTTTAAAGCATATAGGTCAGTGTAAGACCTGCATATAATGAGGTGCCCTTGACGCTTGGATGCAGGCTTAAATCTTTTGATCAAAATATGAACTAATACCTCATGTTTTCATTTTGCTAGACACCCACAGATATGCAGTGTAAAGGATAAGCGCTGACAACTGTATTTTTGTTTTGAAATACACTTGTGTTCAAAATTTAAAGTTTATCAACACATGAAAAATGTATCTTTTTAAGCAAATCTTAAGGGTCCATCTTTGGCCATTTTAAACGCTGAAAGGTATATCCTAATAAATATACCCCTACTATTTTATATTCCATACCATTCAGAGTTTAGGCATCCTAATAAAGCTATGTTGTGTATGAATGTCAGTAATGACCACCTGTGATTGTAGTATGGTATATTACATTAGTGTGTCGATATCACATGCTGAACTAAAATTCAAAATGCTCCCAAATGCAAAATCTAACGACACTAGATGGTTTCTGCAGAGTTCTGTCACGATATCTATGTGATCTTTAATTACACTGAATTAGGAGGTGACTTTGAATATCCTTTATATTATACAATAGGGTGTACCATATTCGTTATAATATACAAGTTTAAAATACAAGGAGTTGACTGTATGAGGTGATCCTCATATCAAAATATGTTTACATTAGCTGACAGTCACACATTCCATTATAAAAGAGCCATGTGGCAGCACTGACAACCCTACTCTACAAATAGAAGTTGTATTTTACAGGAGAGACAACATTACTCTCCAAATACAAGCAACGAGATCACTACTCAATATAAGGAGTTATTGTATAGGATATTTTACATATTTTCACATCACTTGTGTATTACAGTATATCAGTGTGACTGTGTAATATACAGTAAGGGAAACCTGTAACTGTATTATATTATAACATAGTAGTGTGATCGTGTCATATACAGTAAGGGAGTCCTGTGTCTGTAATATAATATAACATAGTAGTGTGAGCCTGTCATATACAGTAAAGAAGACCTGTAACTGAATAATGCAGCTTTACAGTGGAGGTTATTTACTAGTAAAGTTAAAATGTGCAGGCAGTAACCGGTAGTAAGCAATCTGAGTAATATTGAATGATCTACTGTAAGTTAAACAATGAAAACAGGTGTCATTACTTGCTATGAGTTAGTGCACATTAGAAGTTTTATACATTAAGACAATTATGACAATATTTTAACCTAACAAGCATGTGCTGTGTAGAGGTGATAGGATGTGTCAGCTTCAGTCTAATGAAGTATATATCCTACCTTTGGCAACATTTGTAACTGTGAATCTCAATGACCCTATTGCTGGTGGGATGCTAGTGATTAAAGGAATCGCTGGCGCAGCAATGGCTCCAAAGCGGGATAGGGGAGGATGGTTGCTAGGTGGCCCGATGCAAGTGGCATGAAAGGAGGGGGACAGACAACGAAGTCCGTCCTATTTTGTTACACCTGAACAGTGCAGGTAGCCACTCAGGGAAAGGAGGGGACGAGACAGCAGGCAGGACAAGGTGAGGGTAGTTAAAGGAGAGGGGGAAGGAAGTTTATTATACATAGTTTTTCAGTCTCCCACCCACCCATTCCCTACAGTACATACAGGTATTTATAAATAAATAAATAAATAAAACTAAAATGTAAAATATAAAAATATATATTATATATTAGGCACTTTATATGTGTAATCTTTGCAAATGGTTGACATGTAATGTCGTTGTCATTGTATGCTTTGTGAATATAATTTATTGCTCAAATTGCTTTGTCACAGTTGGAAGGGTGGGAAAGCGGCAAGCAAGGTATGAAAAGTGGGCAGCCAGCAGGGCCGGGCAGTATCACCCCGGGAAGACGGCCACATGCCTGGTTCCAGCTTCAACGGTTGGGCCAATACAAGCGGCATGTCAGGTTTCAGCAATTGGGTGATTTATGCCAAGGGGCTGGTCTCAAAAGGACATTGTTGCGGTGCCAACATGGTGGGCAGAACACGCCCTATTTTTCCAGATGGAACTGGAAAAAGGTGGTAAATTTTATTAGCCTTGCATGCATCTTGTCTGCCAAATACAAGTTTGAAAGTGCTTAATAAAGCTGTGACCAAAATAATTTTGCCAAATACTTGTCTCAAAGTCTTTCTTCATTAGCTCACTGCGTGGGACGCCAGTCGGCCTATATCCCTTATATCACTTTGTTTCCTAAGGAAGCGGGCATTCCACTTTACACTACATTGGGCTGATTACTGGACACACCAAAGCTTCATGGCCTGTTACTCTGCACAGTGTACATGCTTGTCATCATGAAGGTGTTAATGAAAAAGAAATAGTTTGTTAAGTACCTTCATGAAGGTATTGCTGAGGTCATTATCATATTTATGTTGATATTTAGTGACACTTGACTTTACTTTACTCGACAAATTAAACACTTGAAGCTTTGTGCATAACTTTTCAATGATGTCATGAATGACAGAACTAGGATAGTTAAAAAATAAATAAAAGCTCCATTCCTGATTCATCACTTAAATAGACAACCTTGATGATAGGAAGGAAGGTGTATAACTAAGTAAAGAGAGTGGCCTATGTAAATAGTTGCAAACAGTCACTGGGGGCTCACAACTTCCTACTGGTGCTAGCTCTAGAGGTAATTTTAGGCGGACATTCACACAACAGGGGCCCCACAAACTAACTTGTCCCCCTGCCTTGAAGAGATCATACAGATAAATGCCATACACATAATACTTAGCATGTCTCCAGCCATTTACTTACAATGCCTTCCTTTCTTACTGCAGTGGGGGCTCTGGCTTCTTTGAGTACTGATGTGTGCCTTTCCTTACTTCCTCTTCAGTCCTCATCAATACCCTTTATCTAATCAGTTTCATATACGCCTGTCCCTTCCCTCATATGTAGATATCACGGCACTAAATGTAGATCCTATCTCAGTTGTTGAGATCAAAACCAAGTAACAACCCCCTTCCTCATATGTGCATCCTCACCTGTCACCTTCCGTCATGGCAGCCCTTCATCATCTTACCTTCTCATCATTGTCTTTTTTCTTTTTCTATAAGTCATTTCTATTGATTTTTTTTATTGCATACAGGTAATCTAGGTAAAAATGTGAGGGATGGAAACCGTAGAAGTAAAGATCAAAGGGGCGGGTGGGTGTAGGAGGGTGGCAATGCAGATACAATAGTTATCAGAGAGTTTCTGCATAATGATGTACAAGCAGCAAGAATTATTCAGTAAATGAGAGGAAACTGCTTTCTGCTCTGTTTTACTGAGTGATTTTGTAAAAAGGTATATTCCACCTTATCACGTCCCTCTGTCTCCTGCTTAAAAAAAGGATTAGCGATCATGCAGAGCCTAATCATGTATTGGGGGACAGGGTAGATTCATCATCTGAGCCAACGGCTAGAAACCTGTATGACCGCTTAGGAGGGAAGGGGGGGGGGGGCAGGCTTATCCACTGTCTCTCTTATGTGTCACCTGGCACTTTATCTTCTGTTTGCCTCTCACTTTTCTCCCATCTGTGTTGTTTAACTCATTGGCTGATGTTTCCCTCTGTCTTGCATATCTATTTGGCCTTGTTCCATTTTTTTGTGCCTTAGGTTAGCTCCCATTTGTTTTCATGTGTCACCTGCCCACTTGCCTTAAGCAATGTCACAAAAGCTAGCACACACTACAAAGTCTCCCTCTATCTGTGCTCAGTATGACAGAGTTGGGTTAAGCCAAGCCTCTCACGCTGGGCCTCATTTATATTTAGGAACACATGCAGTTATAGGGCCTGATTCATTTTCGGATGTAACTTGTGCGCAACTTGTGTTAAAAAACACAAGCATGGAACTTGAATGTATTTCTATTCAAATACAAAGTTTCCATTTGAATCTGAGTATATGTACGCTCTGCCTAAATGTTATTTGTAGTATATAGACAGACAGGAGTGCAGGATTCGCACCTTCATATGTGCAGTATAAAGTCCAATCAGAACGAATGCGCAAAAATATGTTATAAAATAAATTAACAACTCTTAATACTATCATTATTAATAAAAATATATGTAAAAAAAAAATTTCCCCCATTTTTAAAAAAAGTAAATATATCAATCAGGATGCATACTGTATATACAATGCGCTTATAGGGGCATATTTAATTGTTGGCGTTACATGTAAAGGTAACGCAGCGTGCGCACAATTACCGTCATTACAGTAATAGTGTGCGTAAATACCGTTATTATGATACCTTTAACGCTGGAGCTCAGGGAGCTGCGAGCTGAAATCCGGCTTAGAATTACCGGAAATATATTTAACGCCGCGTGAAACGGTAACAATTGAATATGCCCCATATAGTCAATCTTCCTTGCATACACATTTTCTGTGCAATCTCATGGCATGCATACGTGTAGTTTTTAATACAAAGACTATGTTGTGACTAATTGCACTTACACCTGCCCTTAAGTGCTGGTGCAAGTGATATGGCTTAAAAACACATGGTTTTGAGAAACCCAGAATTGAACCAGCCCCATCTGTGTTGGCATGCCCTCAGCACACACTTACTGTAGTCAAGGGCAGTAATAATTGTCATTTGCATTCTGACATTAATTGGCGTAAGCTCCATTTCTGAGCATGCGCTATTTCATGCAAAATACGGCACACAAAGGTACTTGCCCCCAAAGATGAATAGTGTACATTTTGCGCCTTGGCAGTACCATGTTGTGCTGCAGGGGGAGCAAATATAAAATGTGCAAACAGATTTATGGGTGCAACTCTAAATTACCGTGTAATAATAAAGCTGCAAGTATTTGTTTGCTACATGCAAAATCAGGTAGTATTTTTCCTGCATGCAAATAAAGTATGTATTTGTACCTCTTGTATCACAGCAGGCGCAAATTTACACCCTTTTGCTGGATTTGCTCATAAGTGTAAATGAGACCAGACAGACACGTACTCATGCTAGTAGAAACATGAAAGAGTAGTTTGTCCCTTCAAATTCCTACTACCAGTAGGAATTATGCATGACAGCAATATGAGACACAACAAGTGGGTGTGGTTAAGTGAAATGTGACTTCAGTGACTTCACAGGGAGTCGGCATATATATATGGGTCAGCTCCAATGGATAGCACCAAGGTGGGCAGAGGGCAGGCATGATCAGACAGGAGGGAGGATTTGAAATTGCAAACCTGTGATGGCAAGTTTAGTGCAAATTACATTACTGCATTTTAATGTGTTAGTGTGTCAATAACTCCAGTTGATTGGAGTTCTGCATACAAGCAAGTCTTTGGTAAGAGTAGACAGTTGTTCCCTAGATATTCTTTTGCCTTTCTGCCCAGCAAGAGAGCAGAAGACTGAATAATATGCTGAAGATGTTATATTGTTTCAGTGACTTCCCAAGCGGTCTCTGAAAAATATATCCAAAGAAACATGGAAGGGAAATATTGGTGTTGCCATACAGTTCTCCTAGGAATAGAAATGATCAGATAAACATAATTTGCATATTTCCTTTTCAGACTCCATGGCAGTCCCTACTAATGGCATATTCCAAAGCAATCAAAATATGGGGGGCAAATATAATAATTCAAACAAACACTTATCAATTCATTCACATAAAAGAGATTTTATTGATCAACTGGTTGAAGAATCTTCCTTAAAAACTGAGTGTCCTCCGAAGTCATGCCATCCAAATGATAGCGTCTGGAGAATGTATGAATCGATGACCATCCTGCTAAAGCCTGCACCCTGTAAGGCCAAGAGGTTGCTCCTCTTCTTGTGGAATGTGCACTCAGGTTTGTGGCACCTCATATTCTTTCCTCTTATAAACCTGTGAAATGACTCCTGAAATCCATCTTGTAAGTATGTTTTTGGAAAGAGCTCGACTTTGCCTTAGAACTTCAGGAAGTATAAAGAGATTATTTTTTTTTCAGACATACTTTGCTCTGGAGAGATTCACAGATATTGCTCTGACCAGATCCAATGTATGCAATTGTCTCTCTTTTTTATCAGTTGGCTCTGGGCACAGGGCGGAAATACAAAATGCAGAATTTCTTTGTATCACCACATTATCTGAGTGTGTGTTCAGAAATGGTTCTTTGTAGAGCTTGAAGATCTCCTACTCATCTAACATGTGATGGCTATCAAAATTATTACTTTGTGTCTGAGTTATTAGAGTGATACTTTCTGTAGGGGTTGAAAGAGTTCTGATGTTAGAGCCACTAAATCCAAATTAAGATCCAAAGGTACTACAAAGGAATTCTTTCAAGAGCAAATTCTCTTTGCTGCTTTAAATAATCTTTTTATTAGATCATCTGATATTGACCTTGTGCCCATGAAAACACTCAGGAATACACCTGTACCTTCAATGTACTAAGTGTAAGTCATTTCTGTAAACCTTCTTGAAGAAAGTCCAGTATCTGAGAAATGCTAGCATCTGGTGCATTGATTAACTTGAACCTGCACCAATATATTAATGTTTTCCAAATTCTGTAGTGTGATATAGAATAATTATTACTTGCCTGCAGTAATACTTCAATCTATTTGTCAGAAAAACATTTGCTCTTCAACATTGACCACTTTATCTCCAATAATGAGCGACTCTTTGGATTTATGTGTAAAACTTGCCCCTAATGTAGAAGTTCTGGCTAATTTGGTAGAAGCAATGGTTCTCCTAAGAGCATCTCCCATGGTCTGCGAGGTCAAAATGAAAGAATTACTATTACTTCTACTGCTTCCCTCTTTATTCTCTTCAGTATACGTGCATTTAGATGAATAGGAGGGAACATATATCCCAGTTTGACCTTTCAAGGCTTAGTTAGAGCATATACTACTTTTTGACTCTCTGTGACAAGAGTGACACCTCTTTACTTTAGTGTTTAGGCTTGTCACCATCAATTCTATCTGTGGGATCCCAAACTTCTATTATTTGATGAAACACTTCTCTGTTAAATAGCCATTCTACTGGATAGTTGTGTTAGCAACTGATAATCTGTCAGGTTATTTTCCAATACATGAAATGCTTAGAGGTAGATTGTTTTCTACCCCCTATATAGTTGTCCATATCTTTTGCTAATAGTATGTTTGCATATAGTATCTTACCCTTGAATCCGCGCATCTTGTTTAGATAAGCTCCAAATGCTTTGGAACTTGAATTTGTCATTATCACAGTCAATTTGGGTTCTGGGAGGGATATTCCCCTGTTCTTTAATGTTGGCTCTTGTCACCAGTTCAGAAACCTTAAGGTGTTCTGTGTCATAGAGGTTGATCCAAGGATTCCAGGTTGTGATCCCATTGATTGAGTACCTAGTTGTAGATTCTTCATGTGCCAGCTCACCCATAAGGGAATATCTAAGTTTGAGGAAATCATTCCTAAGAGCCTGAGAAACTCCCTCACAGAAGACTTCTGCTGATATTGAATTAGATTAGGCAATTGTTGAATCTTTTGTATTTTCTTTTGTGACATTGACACTTTGTTACTTGCTGTATCTATCTGTACTCCCAGGAATTGCAGCTGTTCAGATGTCACAAGATGACTCTTGCTCAATTGTAGACCTTCTCACTGCCGCATTTTGTTGATAATGGGCAAAAGTGGCACTGTAAATAGCATTACATATAACGCAGCTCTGCTCAAACAGCACTGACCAATACCACCTCAGAGGTGATGGAAGATTTTGATGTAGAAAGGGAAACAGCTGCATGGTAATGAGCCAGGGCAGATCAAATTGTCTGGTCTGAAGCATATACTGAGGAAAATTGGTAATGTATTTGCTCCCAAAGTGTTTAGTAGAACAGCGGGGAACGTCAACCATTCGAGACATCTATATATTCACATCTTTACTTATTCAGACTTCTTATTCAGTCTGGTGCAAGTCACAATAATGAAAACAGATATCTAATAACATTTTTAAAAAATCATTTTAAATCCACTGAGCTAAAAATACCATACTAAAACCATAACATTCTATAAGTAAGTGTGTACGTGTCTATAACAAGAGGTAAAGATGAGTTATACAGATTATTTACTAGTCTCTAAAGTAGATATACTTTTTAGTACTTTATAGTAACCTTTGGTAACCTAGAAACAGTGTATACAACAGCATAACAGTGTGACACATACAGCTATTACAACACAACAAGGACTCCAGCAATATAGAGATGAAGTATTACAGTTGATAACAGCCACACACATAACCAACCATTTTTCTGTATACTATCAATAACCAGATATTAACTAATTTCTGTGATTTTGGTATTTAGCTTATTTTTAAGTTTTCATTTCTATTTCTATTATTTTTAATATTAATAAGCCGAATGCAATACCTATTTTTAAAAATACGTAGGGGCTAGTAGTAGTACATTGAAAATAGCGTGAAAAATTCCTGAACCACAGATAAATGTGTAGTTGGGAGAGTTCCGTATAACGTCATTGGGTGTAAATGGTCAGTAGCTTTGTGACCTGTTATATTCATTTAATTTAAAGCACATGATTTTCCTCTCAGGGGAGTTAACCTGTGTAAGCAAGTAATGCAGCTTAATTAACAACTGTTCAGCAACAATACTTAGCTAGTATTTCTTGTCTTAGAATGTCTGGAAATAGGGAGTTCAAGTCTCTTGCACCCTTTCCAAAGCTAGTAGTCTCAACAGTAGCTTGGATACTTCTGCATGCTGTCATCAAACTAGGCATCTTGGAAACAGAACTTAATAGCTCATGAAAATGAACAGCACACAGTTATATATAGTGTTCCTGATGACCAACTATCTAGCTGACATTTCAGTCTAAGATTAATCAAAGATTAAATCAGTCACACCTCAGCCGAGGTGACGTTACAGCTTATTTAGCATTTGACCCATACCGGCCTTGGATACACTATATCAGCTGCACAAAAATCTTTACCTTTGAGCGCTTTATTTACATATGTCCCTTAATGAGACATTTATACAAAAGTAACAAATTGCTTACCATGGGTGGAATACACAAGAGTACTTCAAGTTTACTAAACAAGAAGCAGACAAAATGAGCCAATGTGTCAGGATCCCTAGCATGAAAACCACTGAGAGTAATGTAAAATGAAACAAAGTGGTTTATTATGTAGTCTAAAAATTGTTAAATCAAGAATGGGTGCTGATGTATCACCAAAAAGCAGCCCAAGTCAACATATAGGGAGCCACCTGCTCCCCAAAAACATGTATAGCAAGGAAATGATAACTCACAGCGCTGAAAGGTTCACATACACAAGAATGCCAGCATCTAACTTGGATAGCTGTAACATAAGAAGAAAATATACATAGAGCAGTACAGTCCCAACATGGTATGGGGATGTAAAGGATGTCTTTAAAGGTGATCCCTCTTCCACAATGTGTTCTAGGTGGCCGATTAATGGATAACAACGTGTGGGGATCCTCGTAGGGTATGTGCTTACAAGATGGTTTCTTTAAAATCTGCACATCAAACAAATTCCTGATGGAGAACACAACAAATTTGCTGGAGACTACAGTAGAAAAGGATTCTAACTAAAAAAGTAATTGAATGAAGAAATATTGCATACATTATTATTATTAGCCTTTATTTATAGGGAGCCACAAAATGTCCACAGCACCATACAGAAAACAGACATTGGAGCATACAGGGAAAAACAGTACCAAACATTAAACAAAAAATACCAGGACCAGGACAGCACTCCAAACCACAGTGAAGTTGGGGTAGAAGAATAGGAGACAAGAGGGAAGAGGGCCCTGCTCGCAAGAGGTTGCATCCTAAATGGAGGGCAAACAGACAGGAGGCACAAAGGGAATCAGAGGAGGTGATCAAGCGCCAGAGGAGCGCGTAGGTTAGGTGGATGGCTGGTAGGCATTGAGGAACAGATGAGTTTTGAGTGCCCATTTGAAAGAGCACAAATTAGGGGACTGTTGGATGGTGTGTGAGAGATCTTTCCAATGGAGAGGGGCAGCCCGGGAGAAATCTTGGATTGTGGAGTGGGATGAAGTGATCAGGATGGAGGCGAGGCAATGGTCATTGGTCGATCGCAGGGAACGGAATGGATTGTGAATGGAGAGGAGGTTAGAGATGCAAGGATCAGTAGAGTGAGAAGGGGCTTTGTACGTGAGGGTGAGGAGTTTGAAAGGATTCTATAGGGGAAGTTGAGCGAGTATAAAGCAAGGCAGAGAGGGGAGGCAGAAGAGGAGCAGCAGGAGAGGAAGATGAGTCTCGCAGCCATGTTGAGTAAAGACCTAAGGGGGGCGAGGTGGGAGAGGGGGATGCCAGTGAGAAGAAGGTTACAGTAATTAATATGGGATATTATGATTGTATGGATAATGGTTTTGGTGGCATCCTGTGATAGAAAGGACCGGATGCGAGTGATGTTGCGGAGTTGGAAGCAACAGCATTGGGCAAAAGATTGACTGTGGTGGCAAAAGAGAGGGTGGAGTCGAGGATGACGCCCACGCAGTGGAGTTGGGGAACAGATGAGATGGTGGTGTTGTTGACAGTGATAGAGAGATCGAGATGAGATGAAGATCTAGAAGGAGGGAAGATAATAGCTCATTTTTGGCAATGGGGATTTTGAGAAAACGTCAAGATATCCAAGAGGAGATGGTGGAAAGGCAGTGAGATACACAAGAGAGAGAAGGGTGGGGGTATCAAAAGAAGAGGTGTAGAGTTGAATGTCATACAGGTGATGTTGGAGACTGAAGGAAGTGATGAGATCACCCAGGGAGGTGCTGTACAGTGAAAAGTGGGTCCTCACATGCACACCTCTAGTGACTACAACCCTGTATAAACGCAAGAGGGAGAGATTAAAAAATTGGCACGTGGACTACAAGATACTCAAAAAGTTACTAGCCAACTGGCTAAAGGCTGTCAACGTACAGAGAGTTAACCCCGACTAGACCTGTGACATACCAGGCCGCAACACTGCAGATAGCCACGCCCTTCTCAGGGACACGAAGAAGAAAGCCTTTAAACATGTTATACATGAGGTTATTCATAGGGGACTGTAGAGATTAGGTTTTCAAGATGTGTTTTGTATGTATGTTAACCTTATGTGCCTTGAGATTCACATCTCAGTGTTAGTGAGCAGCTGGAAGACTGACCCCTTTCCATTTTTACCTGAAGTCACACAAGGCTGTGGAAATCAGTGATCAGATGACTAGTTGAATGGATGATGTAATCACCAAGTGATCATAAATTAGCTGCTGGGGGTGTGATGAAATGGCTGGGGGGGGGGATGTAATGAAATTGCTCGTGAAGTGTATGATCTCTGTTTTGTGTGGCATTCAGAAAGATGTTCTTTGTGGTCTCAGCCGTCACTAGAATGCTAACTACTAGTCAGACGGGCCTGGAAGATGTTAGTATATGATTATAAATCATTTTCATATGTTTTATTTTCTATATATGCCTGTACTAGAGGTTTGTTTTATTTGGTTATAATGAAGTGTTGTGTTTGAACACCGTAATCATTCAGAGTTTGTTAACATTTTGCATTATAATACAATTTTTGCACATTTTCAATACAGGACTTCAAGTTTCCAGAAGCCAGCCAACTGGCAACAAAGCTCAAGAACAAGCAAGAGAGAACATCAGAACATGTATTGTTGCCATTATCTTCTGTACACCTGGTCCCGTCTCACATTTTCTTGATCACTTCATCACCTAGCTCCCTCATTTTCTGCTCCTCCTTCCTTGTTGTTTCTCAATGGACCTTCTTTCCCTCCTACTGCAGTGGCCACTCACTTGATCTGGTCTTTTTCCAATTTGGTACTGTCTCTGACTTCAACAATTCCCCTTTCCCTCTCTCTCTGACCACCATCTCCTCTCCTTTAGCATCTCTCCATCCCTCTTTCCTTCCCTGTCCCCTAAAGTTACTCTCACCAGGCATAACCTTAACACCATTGATACTACCACATGCTCCTCTTTTCTAGTCTCACTCCTCTCCTCTCCCCCATTATCACAATAAACATTTCCAAAAAGGAAAAACGATCTCTGGCGCTAATACACGAGTTTTTGATAGAAATTATATACAATAAAAATAAATTGATAACACGTAAAAATGTTTCCTACAACTGCACTTATAAATCACGTTGATCTCATGTATAAATGCAATATTTTTATTCAAAATGCATTAAAATCATAACCATTAAATATCAAACAATAATAATAGTAGTAGTATTAATCAAAATAATATATTCACACTAAAACAACTCTGATACCACTCTGGTATCAGAGTTCTTTTTGGTGTGTTTTTATTATTTTGATTATTACTACTACTACTATTATTATTATCATTATTGTTTGTTTTTAATAGTTATGATTTTAATACATTTTGAATAAAAATATTGGATTTGAGATCAATTCCTTTTGAGATAAACTCGGCTAATCTTGTTTTATATTTTTAATTATATGTTTTATAACTTTTTATATATACAGTTTTATTTTTTTTATATAATTGGACTAAGTGGAACTCTTTTTGTTAAATAATTTTTGTTCTCCCCCATTATCACTCTTTCTTGCTATGATGAGGCTGTCTCCTTCTATATTCAAATACTTACCAGTGCACTTGACTCTGTCACCCCAGCTGTGACCATCAAGTTTTGTCGGTCCACGCCATCTTTAAAAATGCTCTCATAGTGCAGAACAGTTCTGGAGAAAGTCATGCACTCCTGCTGACTTCCTTCACTTCAAGTTCATACTCACCTATTACAATTGTGCCCTATCACTCTCTAAGCAATTCTACTTTAAAGCTCACATTTCCTCCCAATCTTCCAACCCTCTCACCTATTTGCCACTTCAATCCCCCACAAAATTCGGTTTGCAACATTTACCTGCCTTTCTGAGGCAATCCTTTGCTGAATGTCCTCCTCCAAAGCAAGTACAAGAATGTCAAAACCTACAGAAAATTCCTCGGTTACACTGTGTGTTGTTAAATGAATAGCATTTGCCCTTGCTCTGTTCCTGCATGCTACAGGGTATCTGTCCCATGCATCTTCTTGGCTGACTCCCCCTTTATTGGCTGCGTGACCGTCAGGTAATGGGCAGCAAACATGAACATTCCACTGAGCCATTTGCTATATGACCATTATAGTAATATTATTATGATACCTCAATCAAATATACATGTGTGCCCTGGGAGGAGATAAAGTAATTGTGGGGAAGAACAAGCAAACACGTGCTGTGGCTTTGCTACTGCGAATGATGGTCACAGATTTTCATAGCTCCATGAATCACAGTGAACCATATTTCCTTTGAGGAGCGAAGTTCCGTCGGTACATGCTGCTTCCAAGATCTGTCAGCTTCCCTAGCAGAAGTCACCCCATACGTTCATCTCCCTTCAAAAAAGATTCCAGTAATTTGCACATCATCAAAAACAGCCCCAATAGTCGGAGTGGCTCCAACTCCTACCACCCTGAGAATCCACATCTTAAGACCCAGTAAAGTGTCAGTTCCGACTGTGTTTCCCATATCCTGTGGGGATACCCTCCACAGAAGCACCAACAAGGACCAATCCATTTAAAAAAGCCAGGATCTCTTGGTACAATACTCACAACGAGCAATAGCTACATCAACTTCCTTGAGTTTGGTGACCTTGGGCCCAGTTAAGCACCTAATACAGTTGGAACTCCTGGTACTCAATGAGAGGAAAAATTCTGCTAAGAGACCCCAAAAAAAACCTCTTCCAGTCAAAGTGAGCAACATTCCATCTTTTAGTCATAGGAAACCATGTCTTAGTGAGATTGGTCTCCAAGGCATAAAACAAAATGTCACAGCCAAATTCATTGCAATTGTTTTAAAGAAAAAACAATAAAAAAAACATTTCCATGACCCAGCTCTCTTACAACCTTGTCAAAGTCCAAATGGTTCACCCAGCCCTGACCAGGATATGAAATCCACCTTCCAGCAAGAGTTCTAATTGACCATTGCAGACTTGAGACAGTCATAGATAATTGTATGAATGCAGACAATTGTATCAGTGGACACACTAATGCTCTTAGCTGTAGTGAGAGGTGTTTCTGCATGCTAGGGAACCTAGAATAATTGATACTCATCTTTGATTGATTTGGAACTCTGTGTTAAGTATCTTGGTATCCTGTAGGTTGATGTCCAGAGTGTTGTTGCATCAGAGCCAAGTGTCCATAGGTTTGCTGTTGAGGAATGGGTATAACTGAAACAGTTCCTGATACAGATGATAGATTTGTCACAGTAGTAGGTAAGTACCAACATATGATTCTGACCTTCACCTCTATTTGTACATCCAAAACGCAGCAAAGCGCTTGCTTCATTACATTTTTGACCAACTCTCACAAACAGCTGGGTGGCAAGTATGGGCATTTAAATGTGCTATTGATACCACCAGTTTATGGTTGCACAAATACCTAAAGATCCTCTCCTTGAAGATTCACCCTATTATGTTCTTTTCAAGCTATGTATGGAATGATTCCACCAGTTTATATAATCCCCACTCCTGCAACAATCTGCCTTAAGGACCTACACTCAGTTCCCAACAGTTGTCTCATCCTGATTATATAAGATCAGAATCTTAAATGATCTGACAATCCTGTAGGTTAGTAAACACCAATCACACACTTTTCTTACTTGAATAATCCTGCCTCTTTATTTCCTCCAAAGGGCTTATATCAGTGATATAAAATTGTTTGAAATTCATTGCCCTACCTGTTACAGGTCTGCACTAAATTAAATAGGCACATGAAATAGGAGTGTCCCTCAACCATAGCATTGCCACCAACAATAGGCAGAAAGAATGGGATTGTGAGGGGGCCTTGAACCATCTGTAATATGATTTATAGGTATTATCCTTGATGCGTACGCAGGGAGACGTTTTTCCTCCTACCCAAAAAGTCACACACACAATAAAATTTAACTTTACTTAAATTTTGCAATAATGGGTTTATAGAAGAAATGGGATAGGGGGTGGGGGTTGAGGGACACACTTGAGGTGAACAGGCACAGTCACATAACCTTATAAATATATATTGCACATAGAAATCACAGTGGTCACTTCTAATACCTAACAGCACTAGTTTTATTACAAAGTTTACAGATTGGTATATTGCAGGACACATGGATAATTACTATAATCAGAGTGTTTAGGTTTAAGCTTAAATTCCATTCATTTATCTTTTATCTCAAGGGGTTTGGTGTAGCATTGCTGCTTGGGTCTGCTGTAGCGAGACCTCCTACTTTGCTATAGGCATGTCATTTATACCATTTCATGAACAGTGAGAAAGCGGAGATTGAATATTGCTTACCAATCATCTCCATCTCAAAACTAGATTGGGGGAAAGAAGTGTTTTCTATTGTTGGACAATAGCCCATTGTGGCTTTCAGTATATGTCCTAAAACATATCTTTCATTATCTGTTGATGGTAATGATGTATCCATGCGAATTCTAGTGAGGGGTATGGGTCTGTTCCAAATAATTTATTAATGATATTGAAAACTTCTTTCCAGAATTATTTGAGCAATGGGCAGCTCCAGAAGACATAGATAACAACTACTACTTCATTACAATTACAGCAGTAATATGTGGTGTGACCTGGCCACATTTCACGGAGTCTGGTTAGTGTCAAGTATTTTCTTTTTATTAGTTTGAAAGCATTTCAGTGTGTTTTTGACATTTAGGGGGAAACTTCAATTGGCCGCTGTGACAGGATGGACCGCCT
Source organism: Mixophyes fleayi (assembly GCF_038048845.1). Classification (NCBI taxonomy): domain Eukaryota; kingdom Metazoa; phylum Chordata; class Amphibia; order Anura; family Limnodynastidae; genus Mixophyes; species Mixophyes fleayi. The sequence goes on from NC_134407.1 coordinate 167,535,750, forward strand.
ACGCCACCCTGTCTGTTGTTGCTGGGAACCGGGTGGGCTTACTTTGCCACCGGCCCCTTTCGTTATTCCGAATACGGCCCTCCTGCTGCAGTAGGAGGGGCCTGCTGCCACCACTGAGCTCCTTTTATGGCACTCAGAACCAAGTTCCTTTTCGGTAACTGACGCTGCTTGTGTACCTGTGCTGGTACTCCTGCCCTCTTACTATGGATCAGGGTTGCTGTGGATGGATCCCCCTGGCCTATCACACTGACCAGGGCTGCATGGGTAGCAAGCAGAGCGGTGGTACTGGAAAGCTTGGGTCCAAAGCTCAGAACACCCGGAGAATGGATTAGTTTTAGGGTCTAATCTGCAGGTCACAGGAATACAGCAATATTGAAGATGTTTCCAAGCAGGTCTTTGAAGCAACATGTTTATTAGCTCACACTGATTAGAGGTACTAGTGATCAGGTCAGATGTTGAAATCAGAAGAATCCATTTCAGTGTACAAGTCAGTGCATTTTATACAGATTTGGACACAGGCTATTTTTAGAATCAGGATGTAACCCAGTTTACCAAAACATAGATTTACATGCATCGCAAATCTAACAATATTTACACTTATCTGTGAAATTCTAGAAATGCTGTGATGTCCTGCATCTTTGTTTTAGTTGCAGGAAATGAAGCAGCACGTTTTAAATTAAACCTTTGTGTCTCCAAGTGAAACCTCACACATCAAAAGGCCTGATTAGCATTTAGACCTTTTGTTCCAACAGTTGCAGAATACACATTCCCCAAAGAAAGGTATTAACTTCTAACAAGTCATTTCCCCACATCACAATACACAGCAGACTTTCTAAACAAAGGCTCATTGTATCAGATATATACATCAGACATAATGCATTTCCTCTAGGAAGGCTAAACAGAAAAAACTCATTTTCTACCCTGGTCTACACAATATTAAAAATAAGTGCATTGGCAATTTATATAAATAAATTATTTTAAATAAATTTATACCAAAATATATTTATCAGCGATCCAGTCACAGCCGCATTACTGCCGAAAGTAATGCGACCTGCGCACTATTACCAATATTACGGTAATAGTGCGCATAATTACCATTAATAAGGTCATTTCAACAGCGACTTTTTGCTTGCAACTCTCTGAGCTGCAAGCAGAAAGCGGGGTTAAAATGACCATATTAACGGTAATATGTTTAGTGCGGTGTTAATCTGAGGGGAATTGAATTCTCCCCTTAGGGTCAAACCTTCTAAAAAGGAAAAGTGAAGATGTTGCCCATAGCAATCAATCAGAATCTGGCTATTATTTAACTAGCACCTTCTACAAAATTTTAGCTAGGATCTCATTGGTTGCTATGGGCAACATCTTCAATTTCCTTTTTAGAATGTTTGATGTTTCACTGCTTCTCTGCATGGCAGAGTAGCGGTGAACGGGTGCCATGCACACTGGTGTAGGGACAATGAAGTGGTTTGAAGGGGAGGAGATGACGGAATGTGGCAGTCTAGCACTTCAAAAGCGCTAGGTACTCCCCTTGCTGCTGGATGGACAAACGTTGGGAGATATATTTGTAAAGATTGCCTCTTTGGTGTTGCACCTTTTAATCAATGTCTAATTTACAGATATTTGTAAAACATCAAGGGGGCATTATTATTAAGATAATCAATTAACTAGAGTTAAATATTATTAATTTAGATCATCAAAGGGCCACTATTTATAATTATTAGTAAGTAATTCTCTCTCTCCCTGAATGATGGCGCTCTGTTCTTAATTTTAGACCAAACCTTAATCCAGATCTGGATTGAGGGAGTTACCTGAGTGTAGGTTAGATTGGATCCACTTTTGCATTCAAGAGTAAAAACTAGATTTTATTGTGTGCTATGGGATAATATAAATGGATTAAGGGGTAGAGATGGTATATTGAGATCTTCCCTGCTCTGTGGTGACAGCACACTCTTATTTTCTCTGCAAAAGGCCTTAAATTTTGTACCACCTCTGTGTTGCCAGAGATCAGTTCTCGTCCTGTATTTGCTGCCGGAGATCAGATCTCATCCTATACTTCTAATGAGAAGCACTTTGCACCTTCCAGTTGCACTTCTGCAGAAAGCACATTTCTAGGTGCACTTTGATCAATGTAATAAAAACTTTCAAACACACAAAAGTGACACATAATAAAGACAACAAGTTTGCTATAAAGGTGCTGGTACAAATTGTATGTCAGCTGAACATTACCATCATTTGTTTGATATCGCTTCACATGCTATTGGAAGTCAAGGAATAATTCAGATATATATCATCTATCTGAGGTCGCTTTGTTAGAGTGGATATTAGAGCTATTTGCACTAATTATTCTACTGTCTTTTGAACTGAATGATTTCTATATGATAGTTGTTTTAGGTATAAGACTTCAATACAACTGTGATATGAGATAATGTGATTTTGAGGGTTTATCAGCTGTATTAGCTATATAGAAATACAATTTTGCCTATATTAGGGTATATATGGTTTTATTTATTGCTTTTATTAAAGTATTTGTTATATTTATTATGAGCTAAATCATGGACTTAGGGGTATATTTACTAAACTGGAGATGTTGCCTATAGCAACCAATCAGATTCTAGCTGTCATTTTGTATAATGCACTAAATGAATGAAAGCTAGAATCTGATTGGTTGCCATAGGCAACATCTCCACTCTTTCAAACCTGCAGATTAGTAAATCTAGCCCTTATTGTTTTATAATCTTATTGTCTGATTGTCATTCATTTAGGAACTAACTTGTTTCCAGCGATTCTGGAGTATCCCCAACCTGCTAGACTAGGTGCAGAGTGTTTTTTGGGGGTGTTTCCAAAATCTTATAAGCGACTGTGTGCCTTGAAATACACTTGTAGAACAAGTAGGCAGCATTGTACAAATAAAAAAAGTTTTGTGGATCCACAGATTTTGTGGTTTGTTAATGACCCTTACTGTCTCTGTAGGACATGTAGGGCTATTTGAGGAAGTAAAATGAAAACTGGGAGAAGTAATAGGTCTCATATAATTTTTCCTATTAAATTGCAGATAAAATTACAGTGATGTCTTTTAAGCATCACAAAATAATTTATCAAGCTGAAAGTGTTTTAAAAACAAAAATGGACTTGTGTGATTACACTTCTATATTTTTATTAGAATGCCTGCTGTCTCCTGCTCTCCTTTTCATACAATGTAGTGACAATAGGGGCAAAGGGGGTGGAGGAAACAGGTAAAAAGAAAAATAACTAAAAAAATAACTGAAGCAAGTGGATAGTAATATATGCATGTAGCTTAGGTACTATTTAATTAGACAATTAAAGGGTGAGAGGTTCACTACCGAGGACACTAGCAACATATTACAACATGCATGAGATGTCTATACTCTTATTCAGGGCTGCCAAGAGGAATTCAGGGCCCCGGTACAGCAACTTCATGGGGCCCCCCATTGTAGTGGAGCAGCGAAAAAAAAATTGCGCCGCCGAAGTGGTCATGCAAGGTGGGAGTGGTCATACAATTGGGGGCGTGGCTACCATGTTAAAAGCGGTAGCCCACCCTCCTACCGAAAAAACCCTGCATTGCTGCGTACACCATTGGCAAAAGGGTACAGTGCCCGCTTGCCGGAGTATTACATATGTCCCAGCAGTCCTGACTTTCGGGACAGTGACCTAAAAACAGCTTGCTTTGTAGAGAATGTGTCAAGGAGCCTTATTGCCTCCAATCTGCTCCATTCTCACTTGTCAGCGACTTATCGCAAATCAAAGCAGGACATCTGAGACAGACAAAAGTGTGTGTGTGCCACCTTCTGTGGCGTCATTGTTCTGGGCCGTGACACAACCTGCACAACTTCTGCATTCTGTAAATGTGTGGGGCTGAGGGGACAGGAGCCTGCTCACCCTGGTAATGAGGGATAAGGTGAAGGGTCTGCAGACTGAGGCTGCGATTCACAGCTCTGGTTCTGTGTATTATACAAATGTTTATTTGTCTTCAGACCACTTTCCTACACATAAACCTAGTTTTACACGTTACACCTGGTGAAATAACTGTGCACAACATTTTTCAGTTTTACTCACATCAGCAGATGATCATGTCCTCAGCAGCAGCCTGCACCGAAAGCCAGCCTCATGACTCGCGCTCCTTATAGGTGTGGTCACAGGCTGCAGTAACCAAGCAGGACCACAAAGTCACGCGAGAGCACAGCAAGGCACTCTCGCGTGACTTCATCGCATCGGCGGATCTGCAAGAAGGACATGGCGCCGCGGCCGGCAGAACCACAGCCCCCCCTCCCCGCCCGGGCACATTAAAAAAAAAAAAAAAAAAAGTTGAAAAACAAAAAGTTTTTTAAAAAAATTACAATAGTCGGCAGTGGAGCCACAGGCCCCCTGTCACACCCAGGCCTGGTTAAATAGTACCCTCCCTCCCCCCCTCTCGCCGGCCCTGCTCTTATTCATAGGAGTTGACTAGAATACCCTGTATGATGGAGCAACAGGTAGCAGATGCAATCCAGAATGGTATGTGAGTTTTTTCGTATGCTGATACCTGATGTCTGCACTCAGAAATTTGCACAATTATAATCTGGCTTCACTTATCATTAAGTGATATTTGTGGAAATGGATGTTCAAGGTCTCTCCATTCACAAACTAAACAACGGTGTTTAAAAATAAAATAAAGAGCAAAGTAATAGAATAAACTAGAACATTGCAAACCGGTGATCTTCCATTTGGATTTGAGTAGGACCTGGGGGGAGTGGGGGGCTGAGAGACTAGAGAGACTGTAGCTCACTGTTACCTGATTATTATTATTATCCTTTGTTTCTAAGCCACTACAAAGGTTGAGGGGGTGGGGAGGGGTACAGACGGGGGCAACCTGAGAACAGACCAGCATGGGACAAGACTCTGCAGGATCATAAGGACATATAGAGCAGGAGACACAGAGACCAGACTGAAGGTGCCTAACAGGGGTGCTCAGGTGGACAGGAGGGTGGTTGGCAGAAACACAAGAGGAATAAAAGCCCAGACTGCAAAGACTTACAGGGTTATTCTATTATGACAACAGGGGAATAAAGTTAAAACTTACATTGGTACTGATATGCTCTAAAACTACTAACTGTGGTAACATCTCAATTTAAAATTTTCTTTCTAAAATTATAGTAAAAAAAGTGCAAGATAGAAAACTGTGAATATATTTTTTTAAATAAAATAGTGTGACCACTGTAATCATCTCCTGTTCTTATATAAACTTGCAATATTAAATTTAATTTCTTATGTTAGCCCTCATTATTTAGATAGTAGTATATTATAATCATGTAAATAATCCAATTATATAATTAACAAATTTCAATATATATAATTTTCATAAATTTTAATTGTTTGATAGCAACAGTGACGGAAACGCCGACGCGCATTTCGCCTACGGCTTTCTCAAGGCCAGGTGAGAAATATATTTAAATGATAATTGAGAATATAGGATGTGAGGACCAGATTTTCAATCTATCTGTTAAGATACGTTTACTTTCCAGAAACATACAACTATCTTTTTGCTATAATTCTGGATAATGTACTGTTAAAGAGTAAACTGATGATAATTTAATGTGGACATTATACTCAATAATTTGACTATATTTACATTTCTTGATAACTTAGATACATATTTCTGCCCAGTTTAACTACATAAATAAGTAACTCTGTCAATACACTTTTAGCATTGGGAACCACTGTTAACCTTTTGTGGTAACAGAATCCTTGCGCCTACAGAATCCTTTTCAAACTCCTCACACTCGCCTACAAGGCCTTCTCCCACTCCACTGCCCCTTACATTTCTAACCTCCTCTCCATTCACACTCCATCCCGTTCCCTGCGGTCGGCCAATGGCCGTCGCCTCTCCTCCACCCTGATCACCTCATCCCACTCCAGAATCCAAGATTTTTCCCGAGCTGCCCCTCTTCGTTGGAACGACCTTCCTCGCTGCATCCGACTGTCCCCTAATTTGGGCTCCTTCAAATGGGCACTTAAAACTCATCTTTTCCTCAAAGCCTACTAATCATCCACCTAACTTTCCATCCATACTTGATTACCTTATCCTCTCTCTCCCCCCTCTCTTGCGCTTGATCCCCTCCTCTAACTCCCTGTTTATCCTCCCTCTAGGATGCAAGCTCTTATGAGCAGGACCCTCTTCCCTCTTGTTTCTCTACCTATTCTGGTAGTATTTGTTTAATGTTCCGGTACTGTATCTACCCTGTATGGTCTTATGTCTGTCTCTGTACAGCGCTGCAGAAATTTTGTGGCACCCTATAAATAAAGGCTAATAATAAAAATAATAGTAATAATATTAATGATAACTATCGCTAACATGGCAACTCACAGATAGTGTAATATATTATAGACTCTATTGACAGAGGTATTACAGCTCACTACTTAGTGAAAATCTATTGACATGTGTTAATTATATTGACATTATATGATGGGAATACAATATTGCAAGTTTATATAGCAACAGTAGTCACACTACTTTTTTTATTTAAAAAACTGTATGGCCAATATTCTATCTTGTAAACTTTCTTTATATCATTTTTTAGAGAAAATTTTAATTCGGGATGTTACCACAACTAATGGTTTTAGAGCATATCAATAAAAATGTAAGTTTTAACATTTTTCCCCTGTGCATCACAATAGAATAGCCACAACTACTTCTTGGTATACCTAACATGTATATTAAGTGGTTATGAGTGGTAGCACCCCCAATAACAATATTTAGATGAATGGAAAACATAAAATAGGGAAATGAGGGGTAAGGTCTCCAACTAAGGTAATATTGAACTAAATAACACATTATGTTTTGTGGTTGATGTTTTTCTTTCTTTGCACTATGTACAAATATAAGTAACACAAAGTTGGTTAGTAGGTATGAGGGACAGTAAGAGATTAATTAGGAGGAGGACTGAAAGACTTTGATAAAAACAAACAGTCTTTAGGTAGCGTTTGAAGCCTTTGGGATTGGGGATAATCTGATTGGGTGTGAGAGTGAGTTCTAAAGGTGGGGAGAAGTATAGAAAAAGTCTTGGAGACGGAAGTGCGAAGAGGTAATCAATGGGGAAGTGTGGTGGTCATTGGCAGAGTGGAGAGGGCAGGAAGGGGTTTGATTGGAGATGTAATGGGCAGAGGAGTGGCTGAGGGCTTTATAGGTGAGGATGGGGAATTTGAACTGGATTCTGTAGGGGAAAGGGAGCCAGAATAGTGATAGGCAGACAGTGGAGGCAGAGGCAGAGCGGTGAGGGAGGAAAAGCAGTTGAGCAGCAGCATTGAGGATGGATTACAGTGGGGAGAGGCAGGTGGGAGGGAGGTTGAAGGAGTAGGTTGCAGTAATCAAGGCAGAAGATAACAAGAAACTGGGTAAGAGTATTGGTCGCATTTAAGTTATGAGAGGTCTGATCCTGGAGATGTTGCAAAGCTGGAAGTGGCAGATTGGGAGTGAGACTGAATGTGGGGAATGAAGAAGAGGGAGGAATTGAGGATGACACCCAGACAGTGAAGTTGAGGAACATAGAATAGGATAGAATTATCAATGCAGGTGTAGAGGAGGAGTGCAGAATCTGGCAGAAGGGAAGATGATGACTTCCATTTTGGATATACCGAGATTGATAAAGTGCTGGGATATCTAAGAGGAGATAGCAGAAAGATAGCTGGACACACAGGAGAGGGGGATGAGGCGAGATCAGGGGACGAGAGGTACATTAGAGTGTCCTCTGCATAGAGGTACTGAAGGCCAAAGGCACTGGTAAGTTCAACAAAGGAGGAGGTGTACAGAGAGAATAGAAGAGGACCAAGAACAGACCATTGGGGGACCCCAACTAACATATATATAAATATATACACCAATCAGCCACAACATTAAAACCATTGACAAGTGAATAACATTGATTATCTCATTACAATGGTACTTGTCAAGGGGTGGGATATATTAGGCAGCAAGTGAACAGTCATTTCTGGAAGGTGATGTGGTGGAAGCAGGAAAAATGGGCAAGTGTAAGGATCTGAGCGACTTCAATTGTGATGGCTAGACGACCGGGTCAGAGCATCTCCAAAACAGCAGGTCTTGTTGGGTGTTCCCGGTATGCAGTGGTTAGAACTTCTGAAAAGTGGTCCAAGGAAGGACAACTCGTAAACCCAGTGATAGGGTCATGTGCAGCCAAGGCTCATTGATGCACATAGGGAGCAAAAGCTAGCCTAGTTGGTCCCAACCCACATTAGTACTGTAGCACAAATTGCTAAAAAAGTTAATGCTGGCTATAATTGAAAGAACACACAGTGCATTGCAGCTTGCTATGTATGGGGCTGCATAGCTGCAGACCGGACACAGTGCCCATGCTGGCCCCTGTCCAATGCCAAAATCACCTACAATGGGTACGTGAGCACCAGAACTGGACCACGGAGCAATGGAATAATGTGGCCTGTTCTCATGAATCCCATGTCAATGGCTGGGTCCGTGTGTGTCATTTACCTGGAGAACAGATGGCGCCAGCATGTACAATGGGAAGAAGGTAAGCCGGCGGAGGCAGTGTGATGCTCTGGGCAATGTTCTACTGGGAAACCTTGGGTCCTGGCATTCATGTAGATGTTACTTAGACATGTACCACCTACCTAAACATTGTGCAGACCAAGTACACCCCTTAATGGCAACGGTATTTCCTGGTGGCAGTGGCCTCTTTCAGCAGGATAATGCATCCTGACACACTGTAAAAAATGTTCAGGAATAGTTTGAGGAACATGACAAATAGTTCAAGGTCTTAGTTTGGCCTCCAAAGTTAACAGATCTCAATCTGATCAAGCATTTGTGGGATGCGCTGGAAAAACAAGTCTGAGCCATGGAGGCCCCACCTCACAACTTACAGGACTTGAAGGATCTGCTGCCAATTTCTTGGTGCCAGATACTACTTGACACCTTCAGAGGTCTTGTGGAGTCCATGCCTCAGTGGGTCAGCGGTTTTGGTGGCAAGTGGTGGACCCACACAATATTGTGGTTTAAATGCTGTGGTTGGTCAGTGTGTGTGTGTGGTGTGTGTGTATATATGTGTGTGTATGTGTGTGTCTGTGCGTGTCTGTGTGTGTGTGTAAAATGTGCATATATAGTGTTATTTATATTTAAGTAGATAAATAAACATACTAGCAATGCAGAATATGTTTTTTGTATATACCTTTATATGTGGCTTGTCCCAATGTCCGTTTTAATTTTTGCTAACGTTCTGGACTCTGTTCTGGATTTGTGTCTTTTCAAAATGCAGCCTGTGATGACATTACACCTCCACTATGTGAGCAAGGATCATGGAGGAAAACCAAACCCTCATAAATTGCATGCTTAACAGTAGCACCAAGCAGTATCTGTCTTTTAATTTTGACATCTTCACCAAGCTCCTAGAAGCCAGGTTGGACATGCTAGTAATGGAAATCTGCTTGCACAGAGCTAACGGCTCCAAAGTAAAAAAGAAAGCTGTGTGAATTAGGAGGGCATACCTCTCAACTATCCTAATTTAGGCAGGACCGTGCCAATTTGAGAGGACTATCCCACCATGCAACCGAAAGGCCCCTTTGTTCCAACTGCCAAGAAGCTGGGCAGTATGTCACAGCTCTCCATGGTGATGGGTGCCGTGTGCTTCTGTCACTGGTGCGCACAGCAACTCAAAGGTCTTTTTAGAGAAGGGGAGGTGAGTTGGGGATGGCATAATTCTTCAGAAACTCCCCCCTTGTAGGCGCACTGTCACTTCCCGATGTTGGTAAGTGTGGTAGGAGGTAAGCCAGATCATCTTAAATTTGCATAGCAGTGTTTGAAATCAAGATCAACCAAACAATACAGGATTATTGCACAGGTTGCCAATCAATCTTCTAAAATAAAGCTCAGAGATATCACGCTTTATTGCCAAATTTGTATGTTCGGACCTGATAGATTTAATGGAAGTCAATAATAATATTCTCTATGGGCCTTATTTAAAATTGGATGTAAGGTCAACTCTAAAGCACAACATTTTGATTTGTTTACTGCTGATTAGGAGCAGGCTGGGTTAGGGGGCAGAGGGGCATCTGCTCCCTAGGCTGGTCCCATAGTGGGCTACCTTGGGCTGGGTCACTGGGCCACCTGCTTTTTCTTCCATTAAAATAGGCTGCTGACTTGAGTCTTGCCTCTCGAGCTAAAATTTGCCAGCCCTCCCCTGCTGCTGTTGGAGGTACAGTTTCTTTTTATTTCAATGTGATAATAGTTACACTTACAATTTTAAAAAAGTAACGCATTTCTATTGTTTATGGGTGCTAGTAAGGGGCAGGAGGTGAGTCATTTCCAGGATCATGCAGGTTTGAATCACAGACAGGAAGAAAGCCGAAAATGGGGAGCTAGAGGCATTAAGTAATGGACGCATTCCTGGCATTTCCATCCGCTGAGATCTTCATGAAAGGTTTACTCAATTACATTTTTTCATGTAAGTGTATGACAGGGCAGATCATGAATAAGAAGAATTTAATGAGCTGTGATTATGCAATACTGACGTGATACATAGATTCAGAATATACTCTTATAATTGCAAAAGATCTGTCTTACAAGTCAGACATGTAACCTCTCTATAAAGCTCCTCCTATTACTTCATATAAGTTCTTCCAATAACTCCTCCTAAAACTCCATATAACCTCTCACTATGGCCTTTATTAATCAATATGTAGGGATAACAATGGTTTCTATTACTGCTTATTGCAGCGATAGAAAATCTGCTATTGCTGCAGTTTACCAAGATAACATTGTCAGAACAGCGATATGATACTCAACTTCTCAGCGATATTGGTTGGCAGCAGTAAGAGTACTTGAGTCCATTTGTACATGAGTGACCCAGATCTCTGGTTCACACATATGCACTGGCAATGGAAGCCCTGACACCACAGCATGTGTGCCCAGTTTTGCCTCACATACTAAAGATACACAAGGAGAGCAAATAAAATGAAAATGTTCCACATTGTAAGCATCTTTTAAACTGTACACAGACAAATGTGGGTGAGGGTGGCTAGCTGTCCAGTCAGGGAAAATGAACATTGGCAAGACTCAGGAGACACAAAGCTGCTGTGTGCAGCATTAATATCGTGTGACATGGAGTCTGAATTCAGCCCCACACACAAATGTTAGTAACAGGCCTGGAGCCAGAGCCTACAGTAATATCCGCGCACCTCCTCCCACCCAAATGGGCTTCGGCCCAGGATGATCCACTTTCTTCCCTAAATACTTAGGCTCCAGGCCCCACAATTACCCCTAAACACCTAGTTACCCTCAGCCTCCTCTCCCTCCACTGCCAGCTTTGACAAGGGGCTGGCTTGATGGCCGTGACACCCCTCCGTCAGTCTTTTCCTAGAAAAGCCAACTCTGTCCAGCAGGTGGGGAGGTTGACAAGCATTGCTTCTCCTGTTCCAGCCTGGTAATCTGACCATCACCTCATCCATCCTCTGCAACGTCCCGGCCTCACGATCCTGCTTGGTCATGCAATCAGGAAGAAGCAGCGGATCACGCTTAACAAGAGGTGACATGTACCCCCTGTGCCCACCTCTTAACCTGGCTCTGCTTCTATTACTCCATATAACCTCTCCCTAAGACTCCTCCTTTTACTAAATATAACCTCTCCATATAACTCCTCTTATTAGTCTTTTATTAGGTACACCTGCACTTAACGGCAATTGCCTGCTCATTCCGTGTCAACAGACAATGCTATATAAAGCAGATAGGCTGGTAGCAACAGGTATTGTATGTGTGTGATTCAGATGACAAAAGATTTAAGTGGCTTTGAACACAGCATGGCAGTGAACACCAGATGAGTTGAAATGAAAAAGCATGCTCACCATCCCATCTTTCCAGTGGGACATATGGAGGTAACCTCACCCACCCCATCTGGCTAGGATTCAGTGTGGAGTTAGAGGTAGAATGTTTTGAAAACTACTCCAACTTGTCTGCATTCTACAATAGTATGACAATAATTATGGAGTTTATTCAAAAAAAGAAAAGAAAAATAATATTTATATATGAAAATGAAAGATAGGAATGATGTATGTAACAGTCTGTGCTGTGGTTAAGGGGAAGGAACTTATTAGTTGTCCACAGAAAAGATGGTTATATGTGGGGGGAATTCCATGAGCTGTCCTGGATAGCGATCCTGAAGGATTTTTCATCCCACAGCTTGGGTAATTATACCCCGGTTATGTTTGTCACCTGGACAGAGCATCAGATAGCCAATGGGATGGGCACAGCATTTGGTTATTTGACATGGTATCCATAGCCCTTTAGGGGCACTTGGTTGTCTGATATGCCGCTCCACTTAAGGTTAAGATTGGAAATTAAATAAATGGCTGTGTCCATTTCTCTCCACTTATTGGTGTAGTGTCATTTATTATGGGTTATAACTATTAAGATAATTTGCTGGACAGTTTCCCTGTCTAAGATAATTTCTATAGCACTTTGACATACATGTTTATAATATCATAGGAAATTTGTGGTGTTAAATGGGTCTTTATATGAATATTCCATACATCCAACTTGTAGAATGAGCCCTTTTCTTAGCAACCAATACAAAAACCTTTAAAATCACCTTACGTTTACACGACTGGGCCCACCCAGTACTTACACAAAGCATATGAATAACACTGAGTCAAAACTGACAAACACAAGATCTTGATTATTATCCCTTTAAAGCCATTTAATCACATCAAACACGTAAACCAAAAAGTCCAAGGGCAGCACTGTGGCTTTGTGGTTAGCACTTTTGCCTCACAGCACTGGGTTCATTAGTTTGATTCCCAACCATGGCCTTAAAAGTGTGGAATTTGTATGCTCTCCCCATATTTGCATAGGTTTCCTCCAGGTACTTCAGTTTCCTCCCACACTCCAAAAACATACTAGTAGGTTAATTGGCTGCTATTAAATTGACCCTAGTCTCTCTTTAGACTGTAAGCTCCCATGGGGCAGGGACTTATGTGAGTAAGTTCTCTGTACAGCGCTGCGGAATTAGTGGCAATATATATGAATAGATGATGATGATGAAGTCCAGAAATCCTGAAAGATCATATAGTAAATAACTGCTGTAGTTTGGTAATAATGTCATGTACACAAAAATGATCACCCAGCATTTCTTCCTACAGGCACTGCTAAACATTGTGGGTTTTTTTTAATGTAATATAGTATGCTCCAAATTAAGGGGGCAAAAAACTTGTCTGGAAAGTATACAATATATCCTCCCTTTAATCTCTGGCTTTTTCAACTTTGGAAAAATACTAGCTGGCAACTGATTAAGTCCCAAAACAGTTGCCTATCCTTCTATGAAGCGTCTATGGTCTTACACACCCATTCCACGTAACTTCTTGTAGTACATATTGTTTCTCTATGTTCGCCAACTATGCGCTGCTGCACAGTTATCACTGTCTGAATTTCCAAGCCACAATTACCAAAGTTATCCAATACACAAGTTATGATACGTAAAGTCTTTATTGTACAGTCAGAGCCGATCCCAAGTTTGCATCTCTTACACATTACTGAGTCTATTGTTTTCAAATGGCAATTATGAATTATGTAACTATTGTTTTTATGATACACTTTTATAATTGCTGTTTTGTGCCTGTGGGTAAAAATACTTATAAACACAGTGATGATCTGATATATGAGATATAAGAGATAATAATATACGTCATGTGTTTGTCTATTTTTATTCAATGCAATTCATACATTTTGTGTAAATATTGGTGGGGCACAATTGTTTAAAATATAAGTTGATTTAAAATATTCTTATATTGTTTGCTATAAAAATTGCTCATTCTACAAGTTTAGTGCATGAACTTTTCATATAAAGAGACACATTACACCACAAATTTCCTACATTTGTTTGACAGAAGCCTCACAACACTACTTTGTGATGCTGGGGATCCTTCCACTATTTATCTGTCAGGCTTCTGTATATCACACAAGATTCCCAATTGAAAAATCAGGTAAAATTAGACAATGCCTATGAGCAGCCCAAACCACTCACCGAACCACACACACCCGTTTCCAGCAAGACCATGGGGTATATTTACTAAACTGCTGGTTTGAAAAAGTGGAGATGTTGCCTATAGCAACCAATCAGATTCAGGTTATCATTTATTTAGTATATTATACAAAATGACAGCAAGAATCTGATTGGTTGGTATAGGCAACATCTCCACTTTTTCAAACCCTTAGTTTAGTAAATATACCCCATGGTCTAGCTGTAAACCAGTGTGTGTGGTAGAAATAAATATACCCCCATGTCCCTATCCTGAAAGTATACAACCCTTTTGATATCCAAAAATCAGGAGTGTTTCACAAAAATTGTGATTTATGAGGCTTCCCCTTTGCCTCCATTCTAATCTCCACATCATAGCTATGCCCAAGTCACATTCTATATCTTGGAAAAATCTTCTTGCGCTATTAGGTGGGGGAGGGGGATTTAAAATATGTGGACAGATTTAGAGTTGGGAGATGGATGTGTCCTACCTCAACTCAACTGTAAATTGCAGTGTAAAATAAAGCTACCTAGTATTTGGATGCCAAATGCAAAGACAGACAGTATTTTCTCTAAATGCAACATCTACATCATGTACTACCACTAGCATATACCACACCATTTTGAAAACTTATTTGGGTCATGTTGCCATAAAATAAGTCCTTAATGTCAGGGTTGTTGGTAGGAACTCAATAGACTTAAATTACACCACGGGGCGGGGCCAAAATTATGCAATTCATCTAGCCCCAACCCCACACGCCCACTTCCCACCCGGTTCTACCGCAGAACAACTTTAAAAAGTATGACCAGACAATTAAGCTTATCAAATATATATCTGCTTGCATCATGCATATACTAGGGCTGCACCTGCACACATAGTTGGTCCACCCAGTGCACATCAAGATGCATGCCTACTTTCTGCCATCATGAGGCACCTTTGCAAATTAGAAATGCATCTATGGTATGAGGAAAGGCGGAAAAATCTGTGCAATCTTTCCTTCTGTAAAATTAAAGGAAAGAAGGCGCGTTCCTAGTGCGATACTACACAATCAGTCTGGGAAAATCCACCGTGGACACGACTTTTCCATGAAATAGAATTACTCCAAACTATAATTCCCTGTTGAAAAATAAATAAATTGCCTATTTACCAACAGTCATATATTAAGATGCATACCTCCTTTCTTAGCCCACCTCTTTTTACATCCATATTTATTTAATGTGCTCTACTACACTCCAAAGTAAATATAAAATAGCAACATAGTGTGATACCCTTAAAACATTTATTCTATCAAAAAATATATTGCACGTACATCAAAAATTCTTCAGACACAAAATTATCTGATCACAGGTTCTATTGATATGGAACTACTTATCACCATATGGTTCATACAAACAGCATCCAACGCGCACCTCACCAAGAATGAGGAAATTGCCCTGCACCTTGGCCGCTTCGTGCTTCCTGAATAAGTCTAAATTCAGTATAAAGTTCAAAGTGATACAAAAAAAAACAACAAAATAATTATTTTTATTTTGATAGACTGATGGTGGAATCTGTTTAAGTATATCAATAAATTCTAAATACATACAGTCATGGCCAAAAGTTTTGAGAATGACACAAGTATTGCTGCTTCAGATGTTGCTATGATATACTGAAGTAAAATTACAAGCATTTCATAAGTGTCAAAGGCTCTTATTGACAATTACATTAAGTTTATGCAAAGATTCAATATTTGCAGTGTTGACCCCTCTTTGGAAACCTCTGCAATTCGCCCTGGCATGCTGTCAATCAATTTCTGGGCCACATACTGACTGATGGCCGTCCATTCTTGCCTAATCCATGCTTGGAACTTGGCAGAATGTGTGGGTTTTTGTGTTTGAGGATTGACCACAAATTCTAAATGGGATTAAGGTCTGGGGAATTTCTTGGCAATGGACCCAAAATTTCGATGTTTTGATCCTCAAGTCACTTAGTTATCACTTTTGCCTTATGGCACGGTGCTCCATCATGCTGGAAAAGGCATTGTTCATCACCAAACTGTTCTTGGATGCTTGGGAGAAGTTGCTCTTGGAGGATGTTTTGGTAGCATTCTTTTTTCATGGCTGTGTTCTTAGGCAAAATTGTGAGTGAGCCCACTCCCTTGGCAGAGAAGCAACCCCACACATGAATGATCTCAAGATGCTTTACTGTTGGTATGACACTGATGGTAGCGCTCAACTTTCCTTCTCTGTTTGGGGCATTTTTCCAGATGCCCCAAACAATCTGAAAGGAGATTCATCAGAGAAAATGACTTTACTCCAGTCCTCAGCAGTCCAATCCCTGTACCTTTTGCAGAATATCAGTCTGTCCCTGATGTTTTTCCTGGAAAGAAGTGACTTCTATGGTGGCCTTCTTGACACCAGGCCATCCTCCAAAAGTCTTCACCTCACTATGCGTGCAGATGCACTCACACCTGCCTGCTGCCATTCCTGAGCAAGCTCTGCACTGGTGGTGCCCCGATCCCTCAGCTGAATCAACTTTAGGAGACGGTCCTGTAGCTTGCTGTAAGTTCTTGGGCGCCCTGAAGCAACTATTGAACCTCTCTCCTTGAAGTTCTTGATGATCAAATAAATGGTTGATTTAGGTGTTATCTTACTAGCAGCAATATCCTTTACTGTGAAGCCCTTTTAGTGCAAAGCAATGATGACAGCACGTGTTTCCTTGCAGATAACCATGGTTAACAGAGGAAGGACAATGATTTCAAGCACAGCCCTCCTTTTAAAGCTTCCAGTCTGTTATTTTAACTCAATCAGCATGACAGAGTGATCTCCAGCCTTGTCCTCATCAACACTCTCACCTGTGGTAACAAGAGAAACATTGATCTGATGTCAGGTGGTCCTTTTGTGGCAGGGCTGAAATGCAATGGAAATGTTGTTTTTGGGATAAAATTAATTGTCATGGTAAAAAAGGACTTTTTTTTTTAAATCCACTGTTTTTATGGGCCCAATATGCTTCCAACTAAGCATCAGCCCCTGTATTCCTAATACATACAGTTGTGGGAAGATATTAACACCCTTCTGTTCTTTTCTAATACACAATTTCTTCCAAAAAATTATTGCAAATAAAAAATATTTTGGTATCCACATATTTATTTCTTTGGTTTACAGTAGAATAAAACACAAAAATAGAAAAAAGTTGTAGCTCATTCCACAAAGTAAACCCTTAAATGGGCTGGACAAAATTATTGGCACCTTTCAAAAGTAGTTAGAAAAAATTGATTTCAAGCACTTGATTCTCTTTCATTTTGGTACTGAACTCTATGTCTGGTACCCACCTGTCCCTTAACAAAGGGCAACTGAGGAACACAAAATGGATAAAAATTATCTTGGTCACAATCCATTAAAGTGGGAAATGAGGTACAAAACTGGAAGGGCAATATTAAACTATAATTTCACAAAAGTGTACCTCTGTGTAATTATTTTACTTTAACCCATGACTATATAATACTAAATTGTTTGTTTTCATGATTAATTGAACCAAAATGGACACCCCAAACTGGACTACCCAAGTGAACACTGTATGTGTGGTTACCCTAGTTACAACCCTATCCCTGCACACAGACCCTCTGATGTAAATGTCTACTACTGACCAGTAGTGCTGTTTACACAGCTTTCCAAGAATGGAGAGGAATTTGTTCCAGTAATCTCTGACAATCCACTTCTTTATCATGACTTCTGACAATTACTACTTTGTAATTTTATGACTTCAATTCACTTACAGCAATATTTGTTTTCTTGCAAATCAATCGAGTGAAGTCAATAACCTTAACAAATCACAGAAACAATTTAAATTCTGTGCACAATACTCTGATATGCTGTACTCAGAACTATTTATTATCATTTGTTTACATAGCGTCAATTTGCTATGTGGAGTTTACATGTTTTCCCTGTGTGGGTTTCCTATAGGTGCTCCAGTAACCTTCCATAGTCTGAAAAAACATACTGGTAGGTTAATTAACCCCTAATTATGGAACCTAAGACTGCAAGTTCCAATGGGGCATTAAAGGATTACATATTCACTGTACAGTACTGTGTAATATTATTGGTGCTATATAAACAATAATAACTCACATTAGTCCCTGCCCCATTGGAGATTACAGTCTATACTCTCTACTTCACACACAACTAGGCTCCATTTTGTCAGAAGCCAATTAACCTACAAGTATGTTTTTGGACTGTAGGAGGAAAGCAGAACACCAGCTAGAATATGGTTGGTTGTATTAGGCAACATCTCCACTTTTTAAAACCCGCAGTTTAGTAAATATAAGCCCCCAAACTCTCTCCCAGTCCTGGTGATTCCACCTTTAAAACATTGCCAGAATACGCCTCTTTCTTACTCAACATGCTACCAAAACTTTTATCCATTCTCATCATCTCCCGTCTTGACTACTGCAACCTCCTGCTATCTGGCATTCCTGACACCCATATAGCCACACTTCAATTCATCCTAAATGATACCCTTACCCTCATCCTTACCTATAAAACCCTCAACAACAACACCCCTTCATACATCGCAAATCTCATACCAAAATGCTCACCCTCCCGCCACCTTAGATCTACCTATGACTTGCGCCTTGTCTCGTCTCTGGTAACCACCTCTCACTCATGCACTCAAGACTTCTCCCTACCATGCCCAATCAGGCTTTCCCACAGCCTTCAAATCTTTAGACATTCTCTACAAACCCATCTCTTTTATTGAAGCTTACCTTATGCCAATGGTACTATTCACACTAATACACCATCACAGCTGTCCCAATCTACACTCTAAGCCATACTCACTCTTCTTGTTTCAACTGTGCCCTCTTCCACTTAGAATGTATGTTCTCTAATGAGCAGGGTCCTTCATACCCTTTGTTTTCATGTCTGCATTTATTTTGTCTGCCATGTATGTCCTTGTTTTATGTATGTCCTTGTTTCATGTTTGTCCTGTGGCATCTTACAAATTTATGATAATAATAATAACTACCAGAGATGCTGATGGTCCCAACAACTTGAGGGAGCTAAAACATGTGCAAATCTTTCCCATCCTACCCCATTGAGTTGTTTTTTCTGTGACAGACTGTCCTGGGATATTATATTCCATCATCAGTGGCGGAACTACCAGAGGTGGGGAGAGAATGGAGCCCAGGGGCCGATTGCCCACTTCCTGGTGGCTGGCTCGTCGCCAGGAACCAGCCACTTTACTATATGTGCTGCACGGATCAACCCAGGGCTGATCTGTCCCTCCCCTTCCTGATCCCCACCTCCTCCTTCTTACCTCTCTCTCCCGGTCCCGGCGGTGAGCACCAAGTGGGACGCCTCCTTCCTCTAATTGCAGAATCCGCACCTAGCTCAGTGTGCATTTCTCTATTGCTAATCTATTCATCATGATCTGACTTGGCTTTGGAGTGTGACTATGCTCATTTCTCTGCATCCTGACCATGGCTTCCATCATCATCATCACCATTTATTTATATAGCGCCACTGATTCCACAGCGCTGTACAGAGAACTCACTCACATCAGTCCTTGCCCCATTGGGGCTTACAGTCTAAACTCCCTAACATACACACAGACAGAGTGAGAGAGACTAGGGTCAATTATGCGAGCAGCCAATTAAAATTAACCTACTACTATGTTTTTGGAGTGTGGGAGGAAACTGGAACACCCGGAGGAAACCCACGCAAACACGGGGAGAACATACAAACTCCACACAGATAAGGCCATGGTTGGGAATTGAACTCATGGCCCCAGTGCTATGAGGCAGAAGTGCTAACCACTAAGCCACCATGCTGCCTCATTCCTGATCATGTTATTTACTGTCTGCCCCTGTACTTGGTTTAGTCTGACTCCATTGCTCAATGACTATGTATGCTGAATCCCACTCCAGTGTTCATGTGGCTGAAGGATCATATTCAAGGTTCTGACACCCACTCTTGGTTTGTGTTACTATCATCTCATGTGCCGCTCTCTTCTGGGGACTTCTGCCTGGACTTCTCACTGGTCAATGTTATTCCTCAATAAAGAATTATATTGAATGCTTCATCTGCCTCCACCTAAGTCCCCAACAGACACATTGGATTATGAGGAGGAGATCTAAAAGGCAAATTCCTGACCTTTTACCCTTGTACAGAACCAACACTGGCTAAATTAGATTTCTGAGGTCTGTGCTTAGCTTTGTCGAAGTCAAATAATTGGATGTAGTAATTTCAAATTAATAGCCATCAATCTGTTTGTGTTTGAAAATATGTGAACAGCATGCTACGGCGTGGAAGGGCTTATTTAACCACAACACGTACGAACACTTTAACACACTTTTACACTTACACACTCACTTGTAAATAGCTCACCTTAAAATAGTTCCAACACATAGTCGTTTGTAATCAAATGTAATAGAGTTTATAGTTAAATACCATAATATTAAATACATTTTATTGAGATCTAAAGTTTATTGTCACTGTGCGAGTTAATGTGATTTATTTTGCATAGCGTATGTGTACTTCTTGTATTTCATATGCGTATTTCCGGTATTGTTTCCACATGTTTAATCAGTCATTTTGATAGATAGTCCTATTGTAATTATAGTGTAATTAATTGTTAAAGCCTCTGAAAAGTTATTACAATCACTTGGGAAAGTATTTTTCTGCACAGAAAACAAAGGTGTATATGTATGTGAATTGTGTGATTATGAAAGTTGATTTACTGTTGAAAGAAACAGGGAGTGTCGGTTGCTGTTTGACGAGACAGATAGAACAGCCGAGGATTGGAATACACAGCAGGTTTATTGATAGTTAGTATCTCTAAGCAGTGCGATCGCACCGCATGATTGAGCGTGCAACTGTGAGTGTGACTTTGGAAATTGCGGGAGGAAATACGCTGGCAAGGCTGGTATTAGTAAATACTTAGTGCTACCAGTTTTAAAAATACTCAGCAGGTGTGCTAGAAAGGCAGGGTATTGCAAAGTTAATACTTTTGTTCTCCCTGTGTTAGGGGTCCACTCAGGGTACGCTGACAATTGCGGGTGTTGTTCAGAAGAAGTGAGTGGACGCAGCTTGTGTAATATGTCCACGGGCAATAAAAATCTATAGTGGTAGTTGTGTGCTGTGAAGCATTGGAAGAGTCTGTTTCCACATGGGTGCTAAGCAAACACTAGAGATGGTCGATGAGGTGCTGCTTAAGGAAGGGCCGATTGATTCGGCAAGGTATATTATGTGTAGGAAATATGGTGCGTACGCAACGGCGTACTACGACAAATGGGTCAAGAAGATCAGGAAATGTGTGAGACCTTTTCCTAAAGTTGGTAGTTTGGATTCAGAGGTACTAAGTACTGTTAGAGTTAAAATATGTTTGACTAAATCAATGAAAAAGAGAATTAAACACAATGACTGCTTAAAACTGTGGCAACAGGAAGGGAACACGTCGCAAGATAGCGCGTGCATACTGGAAGGAAGCGTTGCAAAGCGAGGAGAAGGGAGCGCAAGCGCGCCCCTGCCACCCTATGCGGTTATGGGGATAAGTACAGCCGATACCAAAAATGTTAAAAATATAACATGTAATTTATATCCTGTGCAAAGCCATTTTAACAACAATCTCTGAAGGTAGCAGAAAGAGACACTTGGGTCCATTCCACTCACTGCAGGAAAGTCAGCAGCCCGGAGAAAGTACGAGACAATGCTGAGACCGACGACACAGATCTATCACTCGTAAACCTGTTCTGGGAGAACTAAAGTCTGTAGCCAAGACACCTGAGCCAAGGACGTTGCCCAGACTATCATCCCAGCAATGGCGCGGCGATTTTTGTTTTTTTCTTGTTCCAGGATTTTTCTTATTTTTACTTTTTTCAGGACATCTCATTTTTGTGAAGGAGGATGGATGATGGAGAACGTGTCTGGTAGTGATATTGATGAAGTGAAGGTTGAGGAAAGGGTGATAGAACCAAAAGTGCAGCCCATTGTCAAACTTGGTTCAGGGGTTATGAAAAGATCTGCTAGCTCTGGAAGTCGGAGACAGTGTAAGGGGCTATTATCTGACCATTATTGTATCTGTAAGTACTGTGACTCCCTAGTTGAAGAAAAGTGCATCCAGCGATGCCAGTCCAATAGTAATCTGGACTTGAGCGGGCATCCTCTGGAGGATTATCACTCCCTAGTGAGTAAGGTCTTAAACCAAACCGAGTGCCTGGTGTGCTCTCATGTGCCTCAGGGACAACATAACACAGGACTAGTGCCGTTCCCACTAAACATTTCTGAGGTCCTCGAATTACAGGGAGGGAGGTCCATAGATGGGAGGCATAATGTCACTAGGTCCCCTAGACTAAAGCTTCACCAATACTCCTTAGTTCAGTCTTTGCTGTGTCTGAATATCTCACAGGTAAAAAGACTGGAGAATTGGGAAGCTGACCTACCTGATCAGATAATGGCTTGCCACACCAGTGTTGAGGGAAGATTCTCAAGGTCACCAGTGAGCAGGAATAGTGATGGACATTATAGACTAGGACGTGTTAACAGACATAAGAAAGTACTCGTTGGGAAGGTTCCTCTAAGTTATTGTCAAAATGTTATCCATGCCGAAACTTGTCTTGAACAGATGGAGACAATGGGTATGGGTAGTTTTGTCAAGACTGTGTAATATTATCAGTGATCGTACTGTACCTTATGTCCTCCCAGATGTTGTTTATTATGTTTGTGGGAGAAAGGTTTATGCCTGGTTAACTCCAAGTTCCAAGGGTTTGTGCTTTCTAGGTAAACGGGTTCCCGAGGTCATGACCATTACACATGATGAAATGATTGATCATCATCATCATCATTTCATCATCATTTATTTATATAGCGCCACTGATTCTGCAGTGCTGTACAGAGAACTCATTCACATCAGTCCCTGCCCCATTGGAGCTTACAGTCTAAATTCCCTAACACACACAGACAGACAGAGAGAGAGAGAGACTAGGGTCAATTTTGATAGCAGCCAATTAACATACCAGTATGTTTTTGGAGTGTGGGAGGAAACCGGAGCACCTGGAGGAAACCCACGCAAACACGGGGAGAACATACAAACTCCACACAGATAAGGCAATGGTCGGGAATTGAACTCATGACCCCAGCGCTGTGAGGCAGAAGTGCTAACCACTAGGCCACCGTGCTGCCTATATCCATAGGATTACATCACCACCATACATACACAGACAGTATGAACATCGTGGCAAGAGAAATATGATTCCTGGTGAAGAACTCGTAGCTACAAAATTGATTAGTGATATCACTGGTTTCCAAGTAATGGTTGCATTAGATCCCACGAGGATCTCTCAGGGAACTTTAAATTTTAGGTATATACAGGACCTAGCTAAACTGATAGACAATATCACTGAGATGTATCATGACACTTTCAGGTATACGGGTAGGGAACTACAGGCTTATAAGAAGGAGTTGGTGCAACATAGACTGGTGTCACAGCTCTCTGGTATATTCCACAATATTATTGCACGGAAACAGTGATGATTGAAAACTTAAATATTTATTGTAAGTACAGGTAGGGTTGGATCTCAGTGGCTGAAGGGCCAGGCAAGGCATGATGTCCAGGAATAATAATTCAAAACAAAGTATTTTAAACTTGCTAGGTTCCAGAGATGCAGAGTGAAGTCAGATTTCAAAATCCAGAGCTGCAACATATACAGAGATCAAGAGCTGCAACATAAACTGAGATCCAGAGCTGTAACACACCACAATGATGCAGAGCTGCAACACATACAATGAACCAGCAAGGAATGATTGCCACAGGTCAGTCTTTATGGTCTGGTGATCAGCATAACATATAACAGCTGAGTGAGAACACACAATCCACATATCGGCCACTAGTGGGGAAAACAAAGAACTGCACCTGTAGGGACTTGGTGCAGAAAAGCATCAGGCCATAACAGTATGCCCCCTTAAACAAAGCGGATTCCAGACGGTTTTCTCTTTTCCTCTCCCCAACCTAGACGGCAGATTTTTTTCTTCTTACGGGCTTTGGAACGATGACTTTTCTGCAGGTCTCCCGACCGGAGCTGAGCATATAGCTGCTTCAGGAGCTGGAATATCGGCAAATGCTGGAGCTTGCACTAGAGGTAAAGTTGATTCCAGTGAAGACATAGAAGCTTCTATGGTATCAGAGGCTGGGTCAAAAAGAGAGGGTGGTCCAAATTTCTTTGCCACTGCACCGATGAAGATGCTGGTATGGTAGAGAATGGAGTGATCAGATTATATCAAGGACAGCACCTACTCCAGAGCCTTCCCTTTAAAAACCATTAGTATGGTAGCTACTTGATTAAAACTTTTAGCATGATAAGTAGGATTGAAACGGAAATGATCAAAACACTGCTGTGTAAGAGCACAAAATTGATCCAGGTCTCCATCAAAAGGCAGAGGCTGAAACATGGGAAGGTTACGGGCGGTAGCCTTGGCAATTATAGCGCAGGAGTCCATGGTTGGACACTCTGAAGACCTTGGCTGTGGGTTGGCAACTGTTACCTCGGACTGGGCACCCGACTCCGAAGGCCCGGACTAGGCACAGAGCTTGAAGAACTCGGGTTGAGCATACAAATCAGAAGGCCCGGACTGGGCACACAGCTTGGAGAACTCAGATTGAGTACGTACATCCGTAGGCCCGGACTGGGCACACAGCTTGGAGAACTCGGGTTGAGCATACATACCTGAAGGCCCAGACTGGGCACATAGCTTGAACTGGACAGCGCTAGGAGAAGTCTCGGACGCAGCAGCACTGAGAGGAGCCTCGGACGCGGCAGCACTGAGAGGAGCTTCGGACGCGGCAGCACTGTGAGGAGCCTCGGACACGGCAGCACTGTGAGGAGCCTCGGACGCAAGAGCACTGTGAGGAGCCTCGGACGCAAAAGCACTGTGAGGAGCCTCGGACGCGGCAGCACTGAGTAACAACTTGGGCTGGACCGCACTGACCGGCAACTCGGGCTGGACCGCACTGACCGGTATCTCGGGCTGGACCGCACTGACCGGCAACTCGGGCTGGACCGCACTGACCGGCTACACAGAACAGGAGGTAGGAGCTGGCACCTCAGGGCAGGAAGCAGGAGCTGGAAGCTTGGCACTGCAGGCAGGAGCTTGCACCATAGAGCGGGAGGCAGAGGCTGTCAGCACAGAGCGGGAGGCAGTAATAAATGGTGGATCCAGAATAATCTTTTTACTGGGAGTAAGATAGGCTAGAAGCTGTTCAGCAGGGTACCTCTGTTTTCTGTGTGGACATGACAATAAGAAATGTCCATTGCTAGCACAATAAAAACAAAGGTTCAAAGTTCTTCTGCGGCTACGTGTGAAAGGGGACTGTAAGGACCACCTCTAACTTGAAATGGTTTTGCAGAAATGGCAGTGTAGACTGGTGTCTGAATTGAAGAAGAAGTAGTAGTTGACTGAATTGTAGATCTTTCCTCAGAAAATACTGCAGCTGGGAAGGAAGCTTTACACTGCTTTTGCTGATTATCCACAGGTAGCTCATGTCTTGCAATAAGTGGAGTCTGGGTTGTCAGTGAGGTTGTTTTTGGGCAGGAAACAGTTTCTGAGTAAGCACAACACTGAACAACATGTGTGGAAATTCCTTTGATTAATTGAGGAAGCAGACACAAAACTTGGGCTAACTGAGAGCGGAGTTGCAGTATATCAATCTGCAGAGTTTGTAGCATAGAGGTGTCTGAAAGAGTTGACACAGATGTAGCCCCAGTGAGATCCATGAGGTTAGGCTGGTTCATTCTGTCACGGCTCTCTGGTATATTCCACAATATTATTGCACAGAAACAGTGATGATTGTAAACTTAAATATTTATTGTAAGTGCAGGCAGGGTTGGATCTCAGTGGCTGAAGGGCCAGACAAGGCTTGATGTCCAGGAATAATATTCAAAACAAAGTCTTTTAAACTTGCCAGATTCCAGAGATGCAGAGTGAAGTCAGAGTCCAAAATCCAGAGCTGCAACATATACAGAGATCCAGAGCTGTAATACAAACAATGATCCAGAGCTGCACCATAAACAGAGACCCAGAGCTGTAACACATACAATGAACCAGCAAGGAATGATTGCCACGGGTCAGTCTTTATGGTCTGGTGATCAGCAAAACACTTAACAGCTGAGTGAGGACACACAATCCACATAGCGGCCACTAGTGGGGAAAACAAAGAACTGCACCTGTACGGACTTGGTGCAGAAAAGCATCAGGGCTCAACAACTGGTGTTGAATTACCTCACGTCTATTACTGGTGGATATTGTGTGACTTTGGCCACCCAGTTTGGTGTCAAATGTTGCACGTACATCACCAATAATACTGACGACCCCAAGGAGGTCATAGACCGGAAAATGGACGAGATTCTGCAACTAAAATGGGAATTTCGGAGGAACCATAATTCTTCATTATATGAGGTTGGAGAAGAGGAGGCAGGATGGTTCTTGTGGCTGAATCCTGCAAAGTGGTTCTCTAGTCTAGGAGAGTGGGCACAGGAAATAGTTGCTAGCATATGTAAGCTCCTTATACTGGGTGTCATCTTAATAATTGGCTTATGTGTCCGATGTGTTCCTACTGTGTTGAAGTGTGTAAAAATTTCTAATGAGGTAAAGACTGAAAATGAAACTGTAATGGTGGTGAGGGATACAGGTATCATGGTCAATGAAGAACTGCATTACGATCCTGGCATCGAGAGCATAATTAGATGATAGTTTTGTTCACTATCAAAAAGGGTGGAGCTGTCGAAGTCAGCTAACTGGATATGGTCATTTCAAATTAATATCTAACAATCCGATTGTCTATGTCTGAAGTTATGTGACTAGTACACTATGGCATTGAGGAGCGTAACAACCACAACACAACACAACAAACACTTATACATGCATTTACACAAACACATACACATGTAATTAGCTCATACTAACATCAGTTGCAACACATAGTTATTTGTAATGAAATGTAGCAGAGTTTATGGTGAAATATTATAATGTTATATACATGTTATTGAGATCTAAGGTTCAGGTCACAGGAAATATATCATGTCTAGTATCATTCTAATCCCCTATTTTTCAGCAGACTTCCGGTTCAATCGCCGAAAGAATCGCACCTTGCGTATGCTAGATATGGATTATAGGGAATAAATAAATAATCATGTATGGTATTGTGTGTGTAGTGCTAATAGACCACTTTGAACTAATTCTTGGTGGGTAGATTAGTATGCATCTTCTGGAGAGCTGACCCCCACCCTTGGATGGCATTGTTTGAACTGGCCAATGACCTGCATTACACTGGACCTTCCTGAAACCTGAACCTATGGAAACATGTCAAATTATCTGTATTGTTTTCACTGTATCACTGACTGTATATAAGCATGGGCTCTGGGACCAGTATTCAGTCTCTCTGACCACAGACTTCAGGACTGAATGACTGTATACTGGATCCAGGGCGCCTGCTAAAGTAACGGCTGTACTTATTTAATTTGAATTGTTACTCTACTGCTTTTTGCTATTAAATCGCATTGTGTTTTGGAACCACATCACTGGAAGTGGACAATCGTTATTGGATAGCGACTAGACGTACATAACACTGTAACCTCTCACCCTCCACTACATTAAAACACACACACACACACACACACATATATATATATATATTTTTTTTTTTCTTAAAACTAATGCCCACTGTGAACAATTGTTCATACTTGATTATGATTTTCAGGACTTTATCTCAAGTTTGGTCTCTAGGATGGATGGTGGGCGATGCACCCTGATGAGAGGGTCTGTACTTACTTTTCCCAAGTTCACAACTATACTGAAATTGATTACTCATACTGTTGTGTTGTATAAAATGAACTAGGGGCACCGCTGTGTGGCATAATATGAACTGGGGGCACTATTGTGCTGTATAATATGTATTGAAGCCTTACTGTGTGGTGTAATATGAAATGGGGGCAATATTGTATTTTATAATATGAATTAGGGGCATGAACTGGGGGCACTATTTTGTTGTAAAATATGAATTGGAGCATTACTGTGTGGTATAATATGAATAGGGGCATGACTGTGTGGTATAATATGAACTGGGGGCACTATTGTGTTGTATAATATGAATTAGGGGCATGAACGGGGGGCACTATTTTGTTTTATAATATGAATTGGGGCATTACTGTGTGGCATAATATGAATTGGGAGTACTAAGATACTATGTGTTTGTGTGTGTGTGTGTGTGTGTGTATGTGGCGGGATGGGGGGGCGACAAAGCAAATTTTTGCACCTGGGCCCACAACTCGCTAGTTCCGCCGCCTCTAGCCATTATATACTGTTCTTTTTTATATTATACAGCACTGAGATAACCTGCTTTGAAGACATGTCAGTGATCGTAAATTTCTTCTACATGCAGAGATTTTTTTCTTTAGGCAGCTTCAGGCAAATACTCCCACCTTCCTCTATGTATGAGACATTGTAATATATCTGAATGAGGGACATTCATAGGCAAACACAGTAGTCACACTAAACAAACCGGAAAAAGCTTGAGTTTCTAATCTTTGTATTCCTTTGAATTAAAGGAAAAGTATGTAACAAAAGATAGCAGGACTAAGGTTAAGGCAATAATGCTTACTGCCGGAATTGTCAGTAACTCACACAGATCATTTACCACTACCTTTTCTTGGAAAGACAGCACAGCCACTTTTCACCTGCCTTTTTTTAAATGTGAACAAATGTATAAGTTCATTTTACAGAGGAGTATTAGGACTTGTCCACACAAACAGAATGCTTGCTTTGCCATCCAAATGGAATGAGATGTGAATATACCACCTGGTAAATATCGCCAACAAGGGATCTATTGATCCCCATTGCCATGCCACATAGGCTGTGCACACAGACAGCAATGGAATACGCAGCATGGAAACGACCGAGAGAAAATGGTGTCTGAATCATCAATAGAGCACTTTCTGACAGTATTTGCCTTTGATAGTTCCAGTTCAGCAATGCAATGCTTGTATTCCACTCAAATGGACAAGCTCTTTGTGTGTACCTATCGCCTACACATAGTGGTAGGCTGGTTCAATATCCATGAAAGTACAGTATATCAATTCCTAATGACTCAGTGATGTCACTGGTTCTTGGTCACTTCCTATCGATTAAGCAAACAAAATGATTGCCACCATGTATATATAACTGATATATGTAAATAATATAATGAAATAACAGACACTAGTTAAATAAAAGTATTGTAATGTCAGCGGTGTTATCAGTGTGGCCCCGGTGACTAGGCGAGCTCACCGGGGGGGGGGGGGGGGGAACACTATAGCAAATGAGAGTCCGGTCTCACTATAACTGAAAGCGATTTTCCATACAGAAGTGTCATTGTGGGAGCGTGCAGCCTCGGACTGGCCCGCCGGACAGCCGGTCAATCCACCGGTAGGCCCAGCGGGGTTGAAGCTCCGCCCCCTCTGTTGTTAGGGCGGAGCTTGATGTTGAACTTTGTTTATATGGCGGCGGCGGTCACATCTCCTGTAACCACACTACCGCGCAGATGCAGAGAGCCCAGGCGCGGTAGTGTGTTTTTCAGCAGTTTGAGCAGGGGAGGAGGACGTCCTGATATCAACATACTGATCCAAGGTCAGTTTGGTCATCATAGGTTCATACAACACTGGACGCAATAGACCACGCCCCCTCTGACGCTGCAGAGTTTCCCCGGGTTATCTGAAGCCCAGCCAGTTTGATCGTGGCTGGGATACAGAAGCTGGATACTGCCGTTTGATCGAGGAAACATATGGACTGAAAGATACCTTTTTAACATACAAAATGTGAGTGTTTTTAACCCCATGTTTTAACTTAATAAATAGAGAACGTAAAACACCATGAGATCTTTCTCTGTTCTCTCCCTGGTCTCCAATATGTGCACTCTGGTGAGGAGAAGAAACAGGTTTAGAGGGGAGTAAAAGTACATCGTGGTGGTGCTTTTTTGAAGCAAGAGGACACATTATTCAAATACTGTATGAAATAGAAAAGGTCACATTGATGTAAGTTTACCATCTGGGACATCGGTATAGGTGGAACTAGAAGACCAACATCCTTTAATGACTTTGGGACCTTTTTCCCCTTGACTTATTCATTGACCCAATCCTTGTGTTTCTTTACCCTTCCCCCATTTGCGCCCGTCCTTTGATATTTATATTCTCTTTCATACAACACTGGCAGCATACCAGCATATATGGAATAAATGTGACAGGCTTTGGATGGGCTGTATTCTGTTCATTTTTTTGTTTTTTAAAATTTCCCTTCTCAACAAGCATTCATTGGTGAAGTACGCAACCGTAGTAGCACTGATGCTGTGTGTATGGTCTTTGACGAGTGGCATATTCTGTAAGAGTCCTTAAAAAATAATTATAACAAAGAGTCATTTTAATAATCAGACTGTGTATACAAGATCTGGCAAATGAAGGGAGCTTTTCATGTAGTCTAGTATTCCAATTGCATCCAGTTGAAAATATAATCATTCAGGGTTGTATAATATGTTGGTCTATATTGTATGTTAGTGTAGAAAGGCACATACATAGGAGAACATAATTATATTTATATATTTTTCCTTTTGCCTATTGTGCATTCTTTTTGATGGTTGTCCTGTTTAGAATTTAGGGGTGATATAGTGAAAGTATTATAGGCATATATCAACCGTATTTAAAATGAAATTAGATGGATTTCACTGAGATTTGTTGAGAATTACAATCACTTGTTTTTTATGAATTGACTTTTATTCCAGGACATGTCACAGCAACAACAGGTTGGTAACCATTGTACTAAAAAATTAATTGTGCAGTTTATGTCTTCTAATTGATGATGTTATTATTTGGTTTGTGTAGCCCTTGTAATGGCTTTTAATAAGCTCAATACATGATGGGCAATAACAACATATGAGGCGAGGGTTGGAGGTAACCAAATGATGCACTTATCATAAGTAACTGTCTTGGTGCATTAGGAGACGACAGGAGCTGGTACTGGAGTTTCTACCAAACCACAAGTGTTTTATTAATGGGTCCCATGTAGTTCCCTACCAGTAGAATGGGCAGGGTCTAATGCAAAAGGTGCACATTTAAAATAGTGCTATAAGTTGTCCTCCATGGCCTGACCACACCCCCTTTACTGGCCACACCCACTCCTAAAGTTGGCCACACCCCAATATAGTGGGCCCCTATCACTGAATTCCCCCGGTGGGCCCTTCATGCCCCAGTCCGACACTGGGAGCGTGGTCACTGGTGCAGTATTAGGGGCATCACTTGGGGAAAGACTCAGGTTTCCAGGTCAAGAATGGAGGTGGCCATCTTGCTGGGGACATATTACAGAATAGGAAGAGATCTTGGGCTCCCCAGGCATTCTGGGAAGTGAGTGCATGCAGCTACAAGGTCTGATTGTTTATTGTAGATAAAGGGGAGAGAACCCTGTCATGTAAAGGCCCCACTTTAAGAAGATGGGTGGTGCGCGCTGGATGCCGAGGGACAGCATTTTATGAAAGATGGGAGAGGATGGTTCTAGCACGGGTACCTCCTAGGAGCCACCAAGAAGTGGCTGTGTGGTAAGGAGCCACTTGAACCAGATGTTATACTGTATGGAAAAGAAGCCCTATATAAAGAGAGCTCTCACATGTAAAGCTCTGAATTTCTGAAATGTTTTAAGGCTCCCATATAGACAGCTTCTTTGTAAAATGTCCCCATACTGTGAAGGGAAGACTCTGCAGAGGAAGCATTGCTGTATTGTGGAAACTACTGAAGAGAAAAAGCCCATCAGGAGAGGCCCCCCTTGGAAAATGCCCCCACACTGAGAGAGGAGGGGGTGCTGCATTATGGAGCTGCATGGCCATACTGAGCGCTGAGAGACTGCCCCACTGGAAAATGCCCCCATACAGTGAGGGGGGCACTGCATTAAGGCAGCACAGCTACCAAAAGAAAGTTCCTGGATACTGAGATGGTATTATGAAATGCAGCCTAGAATAACTGAGTTGGAGAGACATATATTGAGGATGGTTTATGTTGGAGATATGTGAGAAACCTGTTGTGCCTGAAAATTTTAAATATTCAGGGGACCCTCTGGTCGAGGATGCTCCACCTATGCAGACATATACTTAGCCCCTGCTATGCCATAGAAGGAACAGGAGAGGAGGGCAACAGCAAGTGGGATATCACACTATATTATAGCACCCCAAGTAAGTGATCACTCACAGCACCTGCAGGGTTTCACACCATCTACCTATTTCTTTCTGGTCTTAGTAGCAATTCCATTACATCATTGCAAAAGCCAACAACTCTCTTTTATTCAGAACATACACAGACTGCTTTATTGTTGTTGTGATTCTTTTCATAGACTGACCATGAACACTGGAGATCATAAAAATGATGGCTATTATTCTATACCACCAGGGCCTGATTAAGGGGTTTGACTGCCCTGGGCTAATACACCCCTAGCTCTCTCCCCAACAATGTTTACATAAATATTCAGCAACAATCAAAATATCATACAGCACATGCACATCAAACAATTAATGCACATAGGGAGCTTTATTTTGATGTTCAGCATATTATATAAGGCATATATCTGGAACTCACTCCTGAATATTCAGTAGTATTCTCCAGCATTCAATTTTGTACTGACTGACTGTAAAAGGTGTCATGTAAGGCCACGTAATATCTTACTTGGCCAAGAGGAAGCAGGACTATTGCGAAAAATACAACTCTCTGCATTTGGCCATGACTACGCAATTCACTAACTACGTATCTCGCCCGACTGACGAAACCCTCTGTGTTTATAACTCTGAGAGACAATTATTGGAAAGATTTTTGATATCTAATGCCCAGTTCAAGCTATTCCAAACATAAATTCTATAGGTGGGAAAGAAGGTGGGTAAATTGCTAGCGAATGTGGCCAAACCACGGATACAACGTAGTCAGATTCTCACCATTAAGAATCCTGTGACTGACTCTAGCTCTACAACAATATTATATCAACCTTCCATTCTTATTATGAATAACTCTATACTGTCACTCCTACTCATCCTACTCTCTACTGGAAACTGCTTTGAGATGCTAGACTCCTTCCACTTACATCTGCACAAAGGGAGCTTCTAAATTCTGACATTACTCCTGGAGAGAAGGTCAGACGCACCATCTCCTCCCTCCACAGCAATAAATTAACGGGTCCGGATGGATATAGTGCTGAATTTTATAAGATCTTGAACCCACACGTCACCCCCTTTCTTACTAAGCTATACCAAACACTACATAGGGACCGCCCCTCATACCCTAATTTCAATGAAGCCCACACAATTTTCATACTAAAACCAAAAAAGAACACTACTATGGTGAAACTAAGTATTAATATCACCTTAACCAATCTGCATCTCGTTTCTCACAAACTGTGGACTATAAAAACATATACTTTTTCTTGCCCTCTGGTTCCCCATATTTGTCAGTCATATTTAAACTTGCAGGGCTTTATGGGATAGGCGCAAAGGGAAATAGAAACATAAGGATAAAAAACATATAAAATGAACCTAATATCAAATATATATAACTATAGAAGGATGTTCAAAATATGAAATTTACTGATAAAGCTATAGTCTTGTACCGTATAATTAGTTGGAGCATGTACAGTAATATCTATCAAAAACATGAAATTACCACACATATAATGTCCACAGAGCTCAATTCCACTTTAGACCAAAATAGATCCACCTTGCATGAGTAGTTCCATATATGCCTTAGTATAATCGTTTTCCAATTCCAGCAACGTTCATGTAAGCCGCATATCACATAAGATTGAGCACCATTGAGCCTCTGTTTATGAAGTGGGAACATCTTATTATCGGGTCAGTGACTGTCAGCCTACATTAAAGAAACCTTTATAGGAGCTGCACGCTTAATCAAATGTGAGTTGTTCCTAAAGATTTTATATTCCCATTTGCATTTGAGACATACTATACTATTGGCTGCCGTTTTTTCCTTCCCCTCTTTTTTCCTATCTTATATGATATGCGGCTTACATGAACGTTGGTGGAATTGGTGCTGGGGACATATAGATTAGCCTTTCTCCAGGCCAAGGGGCATATTTATCAATCATCGGCAAAAGTGAGAAATAGTTATCAATCCTTATCGCATGGATAAGGATTGAACTATTTCTCAAATTTATGAACAACGGATCACAGAAACAGCAGTTCCGATAAACTACTGTTTCTGTGATAAAAAAAATCATACTTACCCCCTCTTCGGAAGCGCTGTTCTGGGGATCTCCTCCAGGTGTTCTTCATCCTTCAACTGCGCATGTGCATTTCGAAGAGCTGCGCGCAAAGATCCCCTCTCTGTCTCTGCAACTATCATTGCAGAAAGAGAGCTGTGAGTGACAGGGAGGGATCATGTGATCCCTCCACACATGCGCTGTCCAGCTCTGCTCTTCGGAGCAGAGCTGACAGCCCTGAAATCTGACAATTATGATAATGTACACCAGCTTCAGCTGGCGTACATTATCAAGACAAGTTGCCGAAAAAAATGTTTTTTCGGAACTTGTTAGATTTGAGCTGGGAGCAGTCACCATACTGTTGAATGGTGACTGCTCCCAAAAACGAAGAGGAGTGCAAAGCAGCAGATATCCATGATATCTGCTGCGATGCACCTTTCATAAATTTGCGGAGGACACCCAGGGAGCTTAATTTGCCGGTAAGAGCACTGTCGTGCCTTCTTAAATATGCCCCCAAGTATTAAGCTACTATAGTTTGTAATATGTTATCCACACACAATTGATCTAACAATCTATGCTATCTACTTCCTTACGTACCCAGGGAGCGATATCCCTTCATTACATACTCCTCCATACACCATTTGATTACACCATAAGTCCAGTCGGCTTATTCCATTGGCTCAGGATTTTTCCTGATATATCCATTGGCCGTCTTCTCAAAACCTTATCTTATTCATGCTTATTCGGCTCTCTCCTCCTTTGTTCACCCGTCGGCACCAGGTTTTGAGGCCTCCATGTCCAACACCTGATCCACCTTTGACTACACCACCACGTCTCTCGGGACTCATACAGGTGTAAATCTTACCAGCCTAAGGTAATTGCAACTTACACTGTATAACAGTAGGAGGAACAAGAACTCCGCTCACAGCATTCCGCGCACAACCAACACCTTGGCATCGCAGCCGCATCAGTGTCATTACCACAAGCTCGACTTGATTAATTTCCAGGTAATTGCATCACTAAACACATACAAGGCAGAAGCCCACAGAGACACCACACACTTCCCTGCAGCGTCCGTCGGAGATTCTCTGGACTAACCAGCAATAGCCACACCAGCACTATCACTATTAACTAACACTCTAGGGGGCACATTTATCAAAACTCGCAGAATATGAAAAATAGTTTTCAATCCTTATCGCATTGATAAGGATTGAACTATTTCTCATATTTATTAAAAAAGCAACACAGGAACAGCAGTTCCGAAAAACTGCTGTTCCTGTGAAGTAGAAATCATACTTACCACTGCCTCTTCGGTTCTGAAGCAGCAAGCGATGAACGGGGCTCCTCTTCTGACTCCAGTGCGCATGCGCCGAGTGAAACCCTCGGGCATGCGCACAGACATCTCTGCTCTCGCTCTGCAACTATAGTTGCAGAGAGTGAGCGGTGAGTGACAGGGAGGGATCATGTGATCCCACCACACATGCGCTGTCCAGCTCTGCTCTTCGGAGCAGAACTGACAGCACTGAAACTTTTCATTAATGATAATGTACGCCAGCTTCAGCTGACATACATTATCATGTTTGAAAAGTTAATTACATTCATTGTTAAATAGCGTTACTGAGCACTCCCCATACATTGTTATGGGGAGTGCTCAGTAAAACGATAGGAGATGCAAAGCAGCAGATATCTATGATATCTGCTGCGATGCTGCTATTATAAATAGCAAATTAGTGTTTAATCCCCGAAAACTGTTGTTTTCGGGGATTTTACAGGGGGGAAACCTTTCATAAATAGGCCCATAGGACTGATACCGTTTCAGTATTCATTCGCCAGTCTCCTTGTTCGCCTCATCTGCATTCCTTTGTTCCACCACACACTCCTATTCCACATATGCACTTGAATGCATGACTCTGGACTGTCACAGCCCGGAACAATGGGGCCTCACTTAGGTTAACTAAGCGGCTGGGTCTGAATAAAGACTGGACGCCTCCCAGTTTAACCTCTTCCATTGCTTTTCCCCAGAATCTGGCTGGTTGGACAGAGTACTGCAGTTCCTCTGCAAAACATGTGACAAGGACCATCCTGATAATTACCCAAAGCCCACCTAGCCACATTTAAGAATAAACAATAACAAACTTATATATGATACAATCAAATATAAGTGGTAACAGTTGGGGTAATTGAACACAATAATACAATGCCTCCCTTTCTCCCTACAAGCCTAGATAGGATTTCCAGAGGGTTATAACTTTTAGTTGTGTGGGCCAGAACCCAGTGCTCACTACAGTGAGTGCCAACTTCCATAGTGACCTTTTGCTGTTTAAAATGTTATAGCTGATACAATACCTTCTTGGAGAACAACTGAACTATAGCCTTGTCATCCTATTCATGACTACTTCATTTTAGGATATGCCCTATTGGTACTCAGTTACCACCAGTGCATGAGTCCATGATCTCAGATATTAAATAGGAGGTGTGACAGGATTAGAAATGCTCACTGACCCCCGTGTTTTGGTTTTGTTTTTGGTTTTGGATCTGGATTACCTTTGTGTTTTGGTTTTGGTTTTGGTTTTGCAAAACCGCCCTTGCGTGTTTTCATTTTGTTTGGTTTTGTTTTGGTATTTTTGAAAAAAATACAATTTTTTTGGTCTAAAATAACCTAATTTAGTGCTCCACCAGTTTCTTGGATAAGTGAGGTAATTCTAAAGCCAATAAATTATGAAAAAAAACAGTTTAATCCCTGGTAGGCCGTCCTTAATTCGAAACACTTGTCTGCAAATTATACAGACAAACCTGGTTGTCTACCTCATCCATCTTTGATTATTGGCAATGTAGCCATCGTCTTTGGGTGTATATTACACCCTCCACTTGTAGTTGAATATAAAAAAGCAGCCGGCACAGACTGTGGAATTAGAAAGTAAAATTAAATGGACCATGGTAGTTTGGTGGCTATCTATGCCGCCCCCGCCCTCCACTTGTAGTAAAATAGAAGAAAAAAGCAGCCTGCATAGACTGTAGAACTAGAAATTCGAATATACAAAGAAATGGACAAAGGCAGTTTGGTATCTGTCTGCATCAGATCCCCTCTCCACTAGGAGTAAAATAGAAAACTATTCAGCCATTATATAATCTAGAATATAAATAGAAATTGTGAAAGGCAATTTGGTATCTGTCTGCATCATAATCATCAACATCCTCATAAGCGCCCTCGTCACCTCCACAAATCTCCCCCTCATCATCTTCTATTTCCAAAGTGGCATCCTCAATTTGTGTATCACTGGCTACACTCGGGCTGTTCAGGTACACATCAGCAGAACTACTGAAAGAGCCCTTCTTTATGGGTACACTAACAGAATGCTCACGATTAGACATACCACTGTTGGATGGACTCTCCACAGGGATTGGTGACATTTCTGATTCAGAGCAAACATTATCCTCCAATGCCATACTGTTATCTTGCAGCTCGGCTTTGACGCGTAACAGTAGTTGTGTACCACTTGTAGGCTCGGTAACATTTTTGGATCTGCCACTAATAGAGAAAGGCGAAGGCCTCATTCTCTCTTTGCCACTGCTTGTGTAGAATGGCATGTTGGCAATTTTTTTTTTATCGGCACTTAACTTTTCCTCAGTTAGACTTTTTTTTCCGCTTCAACACCGTAAATTGTTTTTTGGTGTGTGTTTTTTTGGATGATTTCAAAAGACGGTGTAGTTTGACATCGCCTTTCCCAGATGACGTACTGGGAACACTACCATCAGGACTGGTGACAGAACCTGGTTGCTCATTTTGCTCATATGTGGACTGCTTTGAATCCATTCTGAGCCCAAAGCACTTGTAGTGCTAAAAATTATTTGGTAGATACTGCTGACAGATAGTAATTTTGACAGCCAGAAATATTTTGGCAAAATAATGGGGGACACCCAAAAAGCACTTTGAATGCCAAATATTGAAAAAAAAAACCCCTCTATCCTCCTCTCTTCTCTAGCGATTTTTGTTAGCACAATTGGAATCAGAATATTGTATTCTCTGTCCCTGCTCTAGTCAGCCTGTGACTACACCCTGCTCTCTCCCTCTGTCAAATGGCGATGGATTGCTGTGGAGGCGTGTATTTATAATCTTCAAGTATCGCGAGAACCGAGCTCCGAGATCTGATGACGTCACAATGACGTTCGGCCTCGATTTGGATTCCTACTCGGCTCGGTACTTGGATACCCAAAGTTAGCGTGGGTTCGGTTCTCGGGGAACCGAGCCCGCCCATCTCTAAACAGAATGGACCTACTATGCCACCCTGTCCGTGTTGCTGTGGACTGGCTGGGTTTGCCTTACCACCATTCACTTTCTTTATCCCAAATGGCCCCTCCAAACACAGTAAAAGGGGCCTGCTGCTACCACTAAGTTACTTCAACGGTACGTCGAACTGCTTCCTTATGGGTAACTTGCTGCTAGTGCACCCCATGCTGGGCACTTGAGCTGGTACCCTTGACCTCTTCCTTCAGATTAGGGATGCTGTGGATGGTTTCCCATGGCCTATCACACTGGCCAGAGCTGCAGTGTAGTATGCAGAGCGTTGGTACTAGATGCTGGTCCCAGCCTCAGAACAGCTGGATAATGGATTAGATTGGTCTTATTTGTTGGTCACAGGAATTATAGCAGGTAAGTAGGTGTAAAGCAGGATCTTGAAGCAATGATGTTTTATTAGCTAAAGTAGTCCTTACAAGGACAGTTACAAACTAGTTTGAGGTACTAGCGATCCAGAAGTTACAGATGGAATGATATATAACATGGTCAAACAGGGCCCTTTTTATATAGATTCTGACACACATGTTGGCAGGGGGTAACCCTGTCCCCTGATTCTAGATGGCACTGCAAAGACTGAGATATTACATCCGATATTTAATATCAGGATGCAATATGTTCTCTAAACTTGAATTTAAATGCAATGTAAAGTTAACAAAATGTGCACCAATCTGGGATTTTCTATCTCTCTCAGACACAGGATGACAGTCTAACGACTCCCTGCTGTGTGTTCAAGCTAATGGATGTGTTGGACACTCACACATCAAAAGGCCTAATTAACATGAGGGACTTTATTTAGAAAAGCTACAAAAAAACAGGCTTCCTCCAACATGGCATATTACCTCATAAATGAATATGAAAATAAATACATTTACACTCCCATCGCCCAGCGCGGGTACTTAGCCCTTTCTGGCGCTGAGCGCTGATACTAACACAATGCCCACAAGTTAACTATTTACATTTAAATTAATAAATATACTCTTTAATATATCTTTAATCCCTTAGTGCTGAAGCTTAACCCAATCAGCACAGCAACATCAGGTACTAACCCAGTCATCATGGCCATGTGGGAGGTGAGGGAGACCTGGCCACAGGAGGTCTAGAAAAGTTCAGTACAATAATTAGAGCAAGTTAGCGAGGATTAGACAGGACAGACAAATGTTTGCGGCAGAACATTAAAACAAATGGTTGGGCAAAGGAGAGACCTGCAAAACTAGCAAGGGCAGTGTCGGACTGGCCCACAGGACTACCAGAAAAATCACCGGTAGGCCCCTCTGCCTTACGGCCACACCCCCTTCTAGAAGTGGGCGGAGCCCATTCAGCTCACATGTTCGGTATCCCTGCTGCCCTCCCCGGCGTCCCTGCTGCTGTGTGTACAGAGTTCATCTCGTCTGCTTGTTATAAACCTTTGTAATCATTCTCACTGCCGACCTGGTGTGGAGAGTTCCCCAATCACCATCCTGATATCACCCGTGTTACACGGAGTACGTGTGCCCAGATCCTGCCAGCGTGTTAGACAAAGGAGCGTGTGCCTGCTGGGAGACCAGGTCCATGGATTCTTGTCAGATATTTCCAGATAAGGTTTTACCACAGGGAACAGTTCCCCCTACGCACATCAGACTTCTTGTCAGTAAGTGTGTTACACACAAACTGTCTGAGCGTGAGCGGAATAATAAAGGGAATACTCGTAGAATATTTAACTTAAACCAGGAATTAATGTATGGCTGCTGAACATACGTATCCTGTCATCCAGCCGGCAGCCACGTTCTGGATCAAAGGGGGGGGTCAGCTCACCTGGTGATCGGCGTCCCCCCTGCTACAGGGGCTTGTAGTTTCACAACACCTGGAGTGCCACAGGTTAGCCAAGCCTGGTTTACTGGAACAATCCCAATTTTTGGTGACTGTTCTACCCAATCTAAGGGGCAGGTCAAGACTGTGTACTCTATATACACACTGCATTCTTTATATACTACACTATGGTACTAGCTGTCCTTCGTGAGCTGACCACTCCCCCTCTAGTGTCTGGTCCCGCCTCTATGATGGCCGGCCACACCCCCACTGGTGGGCCCCTAGCATTGCAGTCCCCCGGTGGGCCCTTCATGCCCCAGTCCGACACTGAGCAAGGGTAACGAAAGGTTACAAACAATGTAGTCAAAAAACAAGACAGAGGTCAAAACTAAAGAAAACAACAATACAGAACACTAGAAGGAGCCCTACAAATGAGCAGAGTGTAGGTGGGTCTTATATACTGAAGAAAGAGGAAGCAACAATTAGACTATCAGAACGTGTGAGGCATGATGTATATGAGTGACTGCGCATGCACATCATAATGCATGTGCATAAATAAACAGAGACCGCCATCTCTATATAATTAATGTACACTGATCTGTATATACCTAGCACATATAAACATATATATACTGGTATATATACTGGTCAGGGCAGGCGCTGCCAGTTTTGTTTCTATAGTGCATTTATACAGTTTGCACTCTTAAGAATACAGGTGATTCCAAGAACTGGCTTATTGCATTGGCTACTTCATGACATTTTCAACTTAGTAATTTTCAAATTTAGCTAAAATACTTTGAATATACAAAATGCTGAATATAAAAGAAGACAAAGGATCATAAGTTTTGAGGTTTCACTGAATAAGAAAAAAGCTAGTAGTGTACAGCTGACCACTATCTGCTGTCCCATTCTATCTTTGTATTAATTGTAAAACAAGCTTAATAAACACAAGTGAGTACTGCAGACATGTTCATCACTGAAAGGAGTGTGATTCACTTGCACATGTTATATAACTAAAGGTACCTCCCTGCACAAATTACACACAGTCTTATTTCCTATAGGAAATATCAGGTTTTCTTACTCCGAACCCCTCCCAGTTCTCTGTCTGCGGCTTTTATGCTCATAGTTGTGTTTAAGTGAACTGCTTAAGAGGGGGGACACCTTACTGGCAATGCCACTCCTTGTAATTCCAGCATGTTTGGTCACTAACACCTATTTAACTCTATCATACCTAGAGGATACTGCTACACATTCCAATCAGTGTGGCAAGTGCTGGCAGTCACCTTGCGTTCCTGAAATATCTGCACAGTAGTCTCAGTGGGGAACAGACCTTTACCAGCATTTTAACAGCATAGATTGTTTTATGTTTCCAGATCTCAACAGTCTTGAGATATTGTTTTACTCCTCTGGAACAATCTCCTGATTGTCTGAACAGCCTCTTGGTTATGACCTATAACATGCAACTTAGTAATGAATATTTAAATGAAGATATAATAATGCTCCATTGCTTTGTATTCTGTTGAAGCTACAGGGGTATATTTACTAAACTGCGGGTTTGAAAAAGTGGAGATGTTGCCTATAGTAACCAGTCATATTCTAGTTATCATTTTATAGAATGTACTAAATACATTTTTTTAAAACCCACAGTTTAGTAAATGTACCCCACAGTCTTTTCTTTACACCCAAAAAATATATATTATCCAAAATTTTTGGCTACTTTTTTATAACCGTTCTCTGGGAGATGCAGAGGACAGGTATAAAAAGAAGTAGACATGGTTTGATGGCAACAATTGCATCATGAGGTGGGCAGGGAAATGTGTATGATGACACTAATTGTGTCATCATGCCCACCAAGCATTGGGCATAGCTTAATGATGTGATTTGCATTATCACAGCTAATCCCTGACCATCTAGTAAGGGAATTACCTTCTTGCACTTCGAACTACAACAATCACAATCGCACACACTGAGGGAGACTCAATTAACCGCAAAGTGTCTCGCGGGAATTCCGTAGACATTTTACGGTGGATATTTTTACAGAAATATCCTCTCATTTTTCCCTGCGCCCCATAGAGGTGCGAGGAAAAATGAGCAGATATTTTTACAGTAGTAAGGGTAAAAATGCGCAGCCATTGCGGCTAATTGAATCTGCCCCAGAGTGCATATACTTAATACCAATAGTTGTTCTCAAAAGTAAAATGAAAA
Organism: Mixophyes fleayi; assembly: GCF_038048845.1. Classification (NCBI taxonomy): domain Eukaryota; kingdom Metazoa; phylum Chordata; class Amphibia; order Anura; family Limnodynastidae; genus Mixophyes; species Mixophyes fleayi. Next base: position 167,578,299 of record NC_134407.1, read on the forward strand.
CATCAAAGAACAAAGGATTTAATCTTGACGTATTCCCATGATAAAGGATTAAGACAATGGTCTAGATTTACTAAACTGCGGGTTTGAAAAAGTGGGGATGTTGCCTATAGCAACCAATCAGATTCTAGCTGTCATTTTGTAGAAAGCACTAAATAAATGAAAGCTAGAATCTGATTGGTTGCTATAGGCAACATCCCCACTTTTTCAAACCCGCAGTTTAGTAAATCTAGCCCAATGAGTCATCCTTGGGCAAGCATTGGGGATAAGCAAGTAGCAGAAACAATGATGGCGACAGGACAGGTGTGACAGTCCCCTCCACATCTTCAACCTCAGTAGCGCTCGTTCATGCCTCCATCCTGCTATCCAGTTCTGATTTTAATGAAATGAGTGACTAAGATTGCCATGATACTTTCAAAAAGCCAAGTGGAGCGGAGTTTTGAAAACATTGTAACATAAACCCTGGCATACCTTCCTAGTGTCTCTATTTTGGCGGGGCTTCCCAATTTGCAACCCGCAAAAGGGGTGGGGCTCAATTGAAAGTTTTATTAACAAATATGGCCATGTGTAGGTGGAGTTTGGTTGTGGCTGGATGAGACTTATTTTGTACCACTTTCTGAATATTGGGATCTATGCACCGGAGTAGCGGGAGGTGAAGTAAGCTGGAGTTTAAATTAGGGATGAGTTTGTTTATACATTCCGCGTATTAGCCTGGCATGGAAGGCGAGTTGGCACTACGAATGTATTAGTCTTAGGCGGCCTAAATGCTTAATCAGGCCCAGCTCAAATTACCCACTACAACATGCTCTGCTCTTTTTCTTCCTTCCCTTATTTGAAAAATACAATAACCTCCCCCGGCTGAATTACAATAAGTTATTTTAAACACCTTCAACAACTATTGATTTAGCTTAGGGTAGTGCTATTGGAAAATCATTAGGGAGAAGGGATCCATATCATGTGTCATGTGTATGTGAGGGGGGGGGGTATGGATTTATTTCGGGGTAAGGCTGGTAAACACGTGGTTATTGTTACACTTATCCATGGTGTAAGACTCGACATCACCTGTAAGTCCCTCCCTCTGTATCATCCCGGCTAATGCACATACTGGATGGGGGTTGCTCGGTTGCTATGGAGACCGGAGGCTGGAGCTGCTATTACTTAAAGGCCCCGGCTGAAGAGATGTCCACAACGCCCGAGACTAGAGCTGGCCACCCTCCCGCAGGTGCCGGTGCTCCCCTGACTAATACCAAGTTTCTTTTAGGGGTCATTACATAGGGTGAATTGATTAATTATCTACAGAACACCATAGTTAATTACTTTTGCCGGTTGCATATGGATCTGTAGCAAATGCTGGGAATTGTAGTTCCACAGACACTGGAGAGCCACATTTTGCCAGAAGCAAGCCTGGTGTAATACACATGACTAATAAGAGTTATATATTTTCCATATTTTACTTTTGTTTATTACATGGTGTCATGAGGTTTTCAACTCATTGGGAAGACACATTGTAAGTGAATATGGTGTAACTTATGAAAATCACAAAGCACACAGTGATTGCTGTATTGTTTTAATATTTAAGTAGTGGAAGCCTTTCATTCTGAGGACGGTTGTATACTACAAAGTATGAAAAGGATTATTTTGTCATAACGATTAATTGTCACTGTGGTTTCCAGATCTCAAAAGTTGTGTTATACTTATTTACACAAAAACTTACAACATATAGAAAAGCCATAAAAATAAGTTTTGGCGTTAGTAGTTATCTTTAACATCTACAGTTTTAATAGTTCATTAACTCTTATCTACAATCTCTATTTTTCTTTATAGTTAAAGCTGGGGGAAAACGAATTGTGCGCAAAAACAACAACAGTGGGGATTCACACACCCAAGAAAAAGAGAACAAAAAATTGGAAAACAGGTGATGAAGGTGGAAAGAGAAAAATATCAGGAAAATAATTTACAGGCACCAAAGCTGTACTTCTCATCTCCCACACAGACATTGGGACATGGTAAACTCAACTCTGTCTAATATACAGATCAGGACACCTACTTATCAACTTATTATAATCCACAGATACCCTGACATTTATCTCTCTTCTTCTAATACACAGGCAACAGATCATTTAACTCTCTCCTACTCCTAATACACATACATCAGGTCATGTACCTCTCTTCTATTCAGGGGCAGGCTGAGCTGGGGGACAGGGGACATATGTCCCCCAGGCCGGTCCCATAGTGGGATACCTGGGACACTGATCTTCCTGTATTTCTTTTCCTTCAAAATGTTCCTTATAGGCTACTGAGCCGAGTGTCAGCCAGCCTCTGCTCCTGTTACACAGGCATCAGGATATTTAACCCTCTACTCTTCCTAATGCAAAGAGATCAGGACATTTACCTCTCATCTCCAAATACATAGGCATTAGGGGCCTGATTCATTAAGGATCTTAAATGAAGAGGATTCTCATTTCAGTCTCCTGGACAAAACCATGTTACAATGCAAGGGGTGCAAATGAGTGTTCTGTTTTTTGCACATAAGTTAAATACTGACTGTTTTTTCATATAACACACAAATACTTGATAGCTTATTTGTACACTGCAATTTAAAGTTGATATTTGTGTGCTACATGAAAAAACAGTCAGTATTTATCGTATATGCAAAACAGAACACTTATTTGCACCCCTTGCATTGTAACATGGTTTTGTCCAGGAGACTGAAATAAGAATCCTCTTCATTTAAGATCCTTAATGAATCAGGCCCTAGGACATTTACATCTCTAATACACAGATAACAGGGCATGTACTTCTCACCTCCTCTTAATACACAGAAATCAGGAAATGAATCTCTCGCCTCCTAATATACAGACATCAGGACATTTACCTCTTACCTCCTGTTAATACACTGACATCAGGAAATTAATCTCATTCCTTCTAATACACAGATACCAGACATTTACCTCTCACCTCCTCCTAATACACATGCATCAGGACTATTACCTCTCACCTCCGAATACATGGGCATTAGGACATTTACACCTCCTCTAATACAGCGACAACAGGGCATGTACCTCTCACCTCCTCTTAATACACAGAAATCAGGAAATGAATCTCTCCCCTCGTAATACACAGACATCAGACATGTACCTCTCACCTCCTCCTAATACACAGACATCAGACATGTACCTCTCACCTCCTCCTAATACACAGACATCAGACAAGTACCTCTCACCTCCTCCTAATACACATCACACATCAGACATGTACCTCTCACCTCCTCATTTAACTTTGTGTTCTGCTTTTTTACAGCCTCCACAAACCAGTTCTCATCATATCTAGAGCATTAGCACGGGTATGACATTTTTTTTATTTCATGTAGTTAATAACGGTAAAATTTTTGGATTTCCCACACAGTTATAATTTGGTCATGTTTATGTTTACATCTAGGGTGATAAAGATTTCCCTCCGCCTGCGGCACAAGTCGCTCATCAGAAGCCTCATCCGGCTACTGAGAAACTGCCTTCATGTTATCATATCAAGCAGCATATTCAACAGCCACGCAAGTGAACGCGCTAGGTGTGTCAGCCCATGATTATGTAGCTTGTCTAAGTGTCAGCCTGTCATGTGTCACTAGTTTCACTAAGCACAATGAACGTGGCCCTAGATAAAAGCTAAATAGAGGAGGAATAAGGAGATTAGTAAATGGAAATACATGTGGCATATGCACCGTGCAGTGTTTGTTACCAGAGGTTACCTGTCTTGCAAACAATAAAATTACATTTAAAAATATGTTCAATAAAGAAAAATAGTTGATGATATTATTGGTACCCAGCATTTATTAGACACTTTTTTCCTTGCGTATTGCAATAACAATGTTCCTGATTCATTAAGGAAAGTTAAGTAAAAATATTGAGTAAGTAGTCTCCTGGACAAAACCATGTTACAATGCAAGGGCTGCAAACTAGTTTTATATTTTGCACATAACTTAAATACTGTCTGTTTTTTCATGTAGCACACAAATACTTGATAGATTATTTGTACATTTGAAATTTAAAGTTGATATTTGTGTGATACATGAAAAACAGACAGTATTTAACTTATGTGCAAAACATAAAACTAGTTTGCACCCTTTGCATTGCAACATGGTTTTGTCCAGGAGACTACTTACTCAATATTTTTACTTAACTTTCCTTAATGAATCAGGTCCAATATGTTTTAAATGGTCTTGAATAAAGACAACAATAAGGCTTGTTTGTGAACCGCAAAAAAGCGCAGCCATGCAATGCTTAATGTGTGCAAGAGCACTTAATAGTCCCCATAGTGCTTTTCACTTCGCTGTTCTTTGAACTGCCCCTGGAAAATCCATCGGAAGATCTGCTGGAAATTGCAGTCGGTGGAAAAAGTGAAACATGACTTCAACGTCTAACTTACATGCACTTTAGGATAACCCTCTTGATTCATCTAAACTTTTCAGTTTTTCTCCTAATATATTGCATAGCTGCCTACTCTCCCGGAATGTCCTGGAGACTCCCGAATTTTTGTGAGTTCTCCCGGACTCCCGAAAGAGCAGGCAAAAATCCCGGATCCAGCTATCTCCATTGTTGAATAGGGGTAGGGGGGGGCTAAACGCAGAATTGTGGCCCCGCCCCCTGCTGCAATTGGCCGAAATTACATAAGATTGACAGGGGCGGAGCCTAACGACGCACCACGCGTGGTCACGCCCCTTCGACGGACCCCCTCCCGGACAGCTGCCTTCAAAAGTGGGTAAGTATGATATATTGGCCGTTAAACTAATCATGATGGTATGCAGACATGGGCATTGCCTTTGCTACTTTTGGGTGACACTTTTGTGTGTTTGAAGATTTGTACAATATTGGTAGAAGTGCACCTACAAATGTGCTTTTCTGTATGGTGAAGAATGCGTACTGTGGAAAAACGAACTCCTATTCTTGGGGTAAGGGGGGCTTTGAGCCTTCGGAAAAGCAGGGAACACTCCTGTGAATGTACCCTCTTCTTCCTTTTATCCCATTTAAATAATCTTGTCACAAGAGTAGACTTGTGATGTCATAAAAAAAACTGCGCGCGGCTTTGCACTTTTATTGTTTGAAAATAATCCATAATTTGTGTAGAAACATAGCTATGTGTGTGCATTGCCATCTGCTGGCTAATGATTGAAGTGCAGCTGTTATCTTGACCAATGAAGAGATGAACTGACATGGGGGTTGTTCTGTACAATGATAAAATACTATCTGGTCACATGTAGCCAGTTTTAGTCCAAGCAGACACTTGAGATGCTTTGTTTACGTAGAAATAAACTTTGTTAGTGTTTTTAAGTGGTAAAACATAGGCTAGGTTAGTCAGTTGTCATGCAAGTTTCACATCTCGCAGTGCGATTCCTCTGATAGATTTGTTATTCATATACATGGTGGAGTCAGTTACATTGTTTGTCTATATGAAGCTCTTGAATGAATATATAATATCTATCTATCTATCTATCTATCTATCTATCTATAAATATATTTTTGACTTGAAGCAAGTAAGACTATTGGTTTTGACTATTAAAGGGGGTTTAATATTCACTGAATTACATTTAAATATATTATCCTTTAAGCCAAATCTTGTTTTTGCATGTGGGCACAGTAGAAAGTACACAAGTGCTCATAGCCTGCATTCAGCAAGGAACGTCAGAACGGGCAGCTCCTCAACTAGGAAGTTGCAAACTTTTGAGCCCCCACAGATGCAGCCATCTCAACTTCTAGCTATCTGCCTCCTGGAAAAGTGGACAAATGTACACAAAAAATAGGCACAAAAATATCACAAAACTCAATTTGCACAGTGGGCCTGTAGTTTTGCAGCCTCCTAAATTGCAGAACAGTTGGGGTAATTTACTAACCGTGATATTTATGCAGGGAATCATATGTTTATTTATTTGTGCTATTGCACATAGATGTATGGGTTGCTGAAGCATAGCTGCATTCACATATCTTTATTCATCTAACAGGATGCTGTTGGAACTTTTGGTATTAGGCACAAAGTTTTCTATACGCATTGCCTAGAAAAAATGCGTAAACTGGGAATGATCAATTGACATCCTTCCCCCTCTTCCATCCTTTTCTGACTTTCTTACACAATACTGCTGGATTCACTCATCTTTAATTTGGAGCTGCTTTTATTCCATATGAATTGATGTACTGCATTGGTGTACCTGGATACATTCCCCATATTCTGCATTACTTGCACTTGGATGCCCATATGGACTTGTTTTTCTCTTCTGGATACACAAAGTTCTTGTTGGTGGATTTTTATGGCTCATTTGCCCTACGGCTTTCTGTAATGTCAAGCACTTCTTCAAATATACAAAATTTCCACTTATTTTTTATATCTTGTTCCGTAAAACAATCTCCCGTATCTTAAAGAGCATCTTGGCCTAATCCATACTGGTAAGGAATACCAGCATTAGTTACTGAGAACACTTGTCCTGCTATGCTCATCAACAGGCCCAGATTTTCCTATTCATTACTCAGCAGTCATCTTGACTTGCAAATTTAGGTGCAGTCAGGTGTATTGAGGTGCACAGTCTACAAATGCTGGTTTATGATGTCAGATTGCCTGTTGTGAGTCCTATGCCCTGCAGGTCCTCTTTATAAATGATTCTCTAAGAGTAATGGCAATAATCCCATAGATTGTAAGCTTGCGAGCAGGGCCGTCTTACCTCTCTGTCTGTATGTATTACCAGTATTGTTTTATTACTATTTGTTCCCAATTGCAAAGCGCTACGGAATCTGCTGGCGCTATATAAATAAATGGTGATGATGATGATAATCTGTGTTGTAGTATAGTGGATGTTGGTCATATAGGGCAAATCAGCCACTGCAAAGTGCAAATTCTGAGCTTTAGACTGTTGGCCTAGACGCACAGGTTTATGGAGCAGGATATCGTTGTTTGCATAGGCAGAGTGCAAGGTATGGAGTGTCTGCAGAGCTGCGCCTTGTTTTGTGGATTTATTTCTGCAAGTGAGAGTGTTGTAATAAGATAAAGGCACATTTTAGGGGCTATTCTTGCTGTGCAGAGCAGCACATTTCAACCATGCAAAAGTACTTAAATTATGCATTAACTCTGAGCTTTATTGGGGTCTTGCCCTACACTTTTCAATGGGCGTATGTTGCACTTCGATTCCAGGCGTACTTGAAACAATGTAATAGAAAGTTTCACATAAGCACAGTTTCCACATACACAATGTCTCAAAGTCCCCTCATTCTCAGCTACATGTTCTAAAGTAGGAGATTGTTCACTTCACTGCAATCCAAGGTAATAGAGATGAATGAAATGTTCAAATCTGTTCCACAGAATATTTGCCTAATTTCTCATTGGGCCATAAAATTGTGCATGTTTTGCCTGGAAGAATTTGGCTTTCAGTTTTCCCAGTCTTACCTAGGGACAGCACCTGCTAGGCATCCTTGGCCCCAGTCAGATTAACCTAGCCACCGACTATTTAAAACTAACACACAATACCTAACAAGGAGGGTTGTAGGGAGCCTGTGGCCCTGGACTAAGCAGCCCAGGTTTATTGGGGTGGACCAGCAATTGCTTTGCATCTTTGTGGCTGACCCCTTTCACCCTGCACCAGCCACTCATGAGCTGAACCTCACATCAGTGATCCCCTCCTTCCCTTCTCCCTCCTGGCTCTTAATTAAATGTGGGGTCTTGTGGAGGCTATTACTGTTATGTGGTTATTCTTTATGAAATGTGGGAGCTATTAATGTAATGTGGGGGTTGTAGTGTGAGAACTCTAGTAGGTTCTTAGAAAATCACATAGGCATATTTTATTTCACCCAAAATGCAATTTATTCCTTAAATGGCAATACGAACATGTGGAAATACAATCACCAGACAGATGCGATTCTTCGCAGGTACAACAGTATACACACATGACAGAAGCGTAGTCCCTAGTCACCACGAACACTCTCAGTACAGTCAAAACACAGGTTATATCCCCTTTAATATTCCCACGGTGTTGGAGCTAATGGTGGGCGGACTAGGTGCGGTAGCCAGATTATGATAGGTGCGTCACTGATAAGGCATAACCCTGAGGGCCCTCCCTGATGGCGATTGGGGTCTTTTGGCTCCCTGTGGAGAAGGTGCCTAGGAGTCTAATCCAGGGAATACTAGTATAACACTGACCTGGTTGACTTAACAGGAGAGATTTGATAACATTATACATGTGTGCACCAATAGTTTAACCCAGACATCTCGTCCTCACTTATCCCTGAGTTACATTCCACCTGGCGTCATTTAAGAATATCTTGTCTTGCTTTATGTAAACTTGTTCCTAACAATATAAATATGCACGGCATACATATGTTAAACAGACACACAAGAATATTAAATGCAAATAAATTGTAAAGCAGTGAGAGATTGAAAGTTCGTATTATGCAGATGTAGCAATGGATCGCGAGTGTCCCTCTGCTTTATTCACACAAATCCAAATATCCCACTGTGTGGTTTCACATGGGGCTGTTAATATATTGTACTGGCTACTAAAGCAATGAAGGATCTATATTAAATGTGCGGGCTTTCCATTCAATTTCAGGGCTCATTGATGGAAATAGAACTATTTATTAAATTTGAATGTCAGAGCTAGTTAGGGGGAAACAGGCCTATTTATTAAATGTAAATGCTATTAATTTTATATCGGGACTCGTTGGGGATGGAGGCATAATTATTAAATGTGAGTGCTATTGTTCTAATGTTTTAAGATACTTCTAGACACCTTCCCCTTTTGTTGGTGCTACAGTGGCAAGTAGTGACGGAGAGTATCCATGTCTGTATTTCCTTGGGTGCACACCCTTATGAAATGTGCTGTGCACGATTTTGGTCATCTCCACTATGGGCACTTCTAACTTGCAGAGGGTAGGTTTGCATTTAATGTGTGCTGGGTAAACCATTCCAGTGCACTTGTGCAAAAACCAAGGTGTTAAGTTGAGCACATTGGCAGCACTTCTGCCTCACAGCGCTGGGGTCATGAGTTCAATTCCCGACCATGGCCTTATTTGTGTGGAGTTTGTATGTTCTCCCTGTGTTTGTGTGGGTTTCTTCCAGGTGCTCTGTTTTCCTCCCACACTCCAAAAAACATACTAGTAGGTTAATTGGCTGCTATCAAAATTGATTTAGAAATTGACCCTAGTCTCTGTCTGTGTCTGTGTGTATGTTAGACTTTAAGCTCCAATTAGGCAGGGATTGATGTGAATGAGTTCTCTGTACAGTGCTGCGGAATCAGTGGCGCTATATAAATAAATGATGATGATTGGCTGTGCTTCATAAAAACCTTAGATTGTAAGCTTGCGAGCAGAGTCTTCTTATCTCTCTCTCTTTCTCTCTCTCTGTTTCCCATTTGTAAAACACTATGGAATTTGCTGGCATTATATAAATAAATGATGATAAACCTTCAGTATATACATTGTACAGGGTACAGAATTACTATTTCCTTGCAAAATAGCACCATCTGGTGGCTTTTGAAGAGTAATGATTCAATGACTAAACGACACTTTTAACTCAAAATGTAAATCAAAACAATTACATTTTAATACTGTCTACATATAATCCTAACGGGTTCCGGTATTACAATTATGACTGCAATGTAGTAATAGGGGTTCCTCAGACACTCTAATTACCAATAACCAGGCCTTAAGGTGCCTTATTTGCCAGTTTAGATTTGGCTATACACAATGTGGTTGGATGATGACTGCATAAAATCAGTCCATCCCAACCAACATCTAGTTGTACCTCATCTGGGGGTAAATGTATCTATATATGCGGGTTCTTCAACACCCGCGTGTTCAGCCTCTTCCGCGATTAAATTTCAAGCGGCGCTGCATTGTAAAGGGAAGTTAACCCTTTACAATGCAGCGCCACTTGAAATTTAATCGCGGAAGAGGCTGAACACGCGGGTGTTGAAGAACCCGCATATTGATACATTTACCCCCTGATCTTGTTTGTTGCTCATGGTCTTTTTGGGCTTATACAAACTGTGACTTGTGGCCAACTAGGTTTAAAATGGCCTATGTGGCCATTAAAACTGCAGTGTGTATGGGCATATAGAATTTACATCTTCTTGGGGTGCACAGTGGGAGTTATCTTAACTGTCTGCTAATGTTTAGATGTTTTGATTTGCTAGATCCCGGCATTGCATGTTTACACATAAAACATACAATAGGCTCCACATGTAGCACTGACGAATGGGATGTCTCCTGCACTGCCCAAGGGTCTGTGCCACTCAGGGTCGTGTCCAGAACCACCATGTGGAACATACACTATTTATATATACCCGATGTCTTTCTTACACCCTTTTTCCCTCCCACATCTCCCTTCATCTCTGCATCCCCATTCCGCCCACTCTTTCTATCACCACCTTTCTCCTGCAGCTACCCACTCTCTATCTCTCAGCCCTCTCCTCCATTTGTCTCTCACAAAATGGAGAAGAATAAGTAATGACTACATCAGTATGCTAAATAGCGGTGGTCATTTTCCTGTAGCAAACCCCCTTTTGGTGAATAAACTACAAAAAAATGGCCACTGCTCTTCAGCACACTGATTAATTATTACTACTTCTTCTCCGCAGTATTTCCTCTGTAGTGGCTCCGCCCACCAATTCTCTGACCTGGCTTTAGCGAGATTGCCAGACTCTCTTGGGAAATAATTCTACACTGTGCCTGTATGCTGTTAACAAGCTAAAGTGCTAATTGGCTAATGTTATAGCCCCTGCAGAGTTGAACTGGTCCACTGGGAAATCCCCAATGGGCCCCACTTCTTGGAGGCCCTGCCCCCTACAATAGTGGTTGGTGCCCAGATGTGCACTGATTGCAGTTGCTTCCCAGCTCTGTTCCCCACTTCTGCCTCAGTCTCTGCTTTGTTCTAAAAAAGAGAATCAGACTGAATGAGAACAGCTGTATTCAGGGTTGTGTAACCTCTGCACACTGAAGGAAGGTAACGTAGCTCATCCAGTCAGAGGAGGGGGAGGAAAGTGTATTTTGTGCTGTTTCTCCATCCTCTGCGAACCTGGGCTGTGGAGGTAAGTGGTTTTAGATTTATGGGGCAGGTGTGAGTGGCATTTGATGGAGGGCTAAGGGGCATGTGGAAGGTCTGAGTGACATGGGGGGATCTGAGTTGCATGGGGGGCATGTGTTGAGGTCTGAGTGGCATGTATGGGAGGTGTGAGGGCCATGTGGGAGGTCTGAGTGCCATGTGGGGAGGTCTGAGTGACGTGTGGGGAGGTCTGAGTGCCATAGGAGGGGGCATTTTGGGAGGTCTAAGGGCCATGAGAGGATGTCTGAGTGGAATGAGGGGAGGTCTGAGTGATATGTAGGGAAATTTTAGACTACATGTGGAATATGAGGGCTTGTGGTGGTCTAAGGGCATGTGGGGACATTTTGTGTTAAATGTGGGTCTGAGAGCATGGGCTATTTTGGAGCAAATGGCAGTGCCATATGGTGCAATTACGGAGCAAATAAAGGGCATGTGGGTGCATTTAGGGATGAGTAATGTGAGGGTGTCAGGGTTGTTTTTGGGGCTGTTTTTCTACTCTTGAAACAAAGGATAATATGTGGCCCTTTTGGAGATAGTAGGGCTGCACCCGATATATATCGAGTTGCCCAACAAGCAGTAACTCAATGTGCAAATGCACATTGTTTTGTTGTCTGTCTGTGTCTGTGTGTGAGTGTGTGTCTATATTAGGGAATTTAGACTGTAAGCTCCAATGAGGCAGGGACTGATGTGAATGAGTTCTCTGTACAGCGCTGCGGAATTAGTGGCGCTATATAAATAAATGATGATGATGATGATTGTTTTAAAGTTCTCTGCTACTCTGAATATGGGTGTTTTATCTCTGCATTTATATTGAGCAGTCTTGTGAACACCGGATTACTAATCCTCTATTTTTATCAAAAAGTGCAGTCTGGCTAGAAATATATGATTGTTTGCAGATTTGCCCTATTAAAGATTTATCTTTTTAGGTACTGTTGTACTGTAAGGTTTGGGAAGATACTTTAGGATCTCTGTGCACCATAAATTTAACAAAAATAGGGGACTGCGCTCCTTCTTGAATTGCAAGAGCAGCTCTAATATTTAGGGTTCACTCCCTTAAACATATTATTTAAAGATAGAAGAATAGGCGCTCATTGAATCAGATAGTTTTCTTTGTTCAATATGATGCCTCTATTTAACAAACTAAATTGTGTCGATTGGTCTATGGCAGGGGTGTTCAACCGTTTAGCTTCCCTGGGCCACATTGGAAGACGACGAGTTGGTTTGGGTCGCACATAAAATACACTAACACTAACGATAGCCGATCATCCAAAAAAACATAGAAAACATAGTTAACATATTAAACTTACTTGGAAATGAAGTTAGTTAGAGTTAGGAAACCTGTTGCAGAATCATGATTAAAGCAGTAGTCCCATTACCAGCTGCAATTTAACTTACCTGCATCTGCCCCTTGGTGGGGTTCGGGGAATTAAATGCCCAAAAAATTTTTTTCTCTCTTTCTGCTCCCATGAATCATTTTTTTATTGACCAGTTTGAAATGGTCATCGATATAGGTAGCATCAGGAGGACTAATAGAAATCTACAGAGATTTAAAGATAGGGTGGCAGGAAAAATGGCTCATGGAGCAGCCTCCGATGAGTGTAACAGTGGGTGATAATTTCACCCTACTCAGCACTGCACATTTAAAATGGTTTAAAATATTAAAAATACAATCATCTCTTAATATTTATATTAGATACATACAGAGAACACAGCGGGTTCATAATTGCATGGTGCAAAAAGTCCAAATTCAGAGTAACAACAATAAGATAATAGATAATCTTTCACTGCTGCTGATAGTTCGCGCGGGTGACTCCTCTGTGCTGCGCTACGCAATGGATGTCTGGTGTGATGACGTCACCCCCGACATTCACTGCGAGCACCGCACGGAGGAGGAGACCAGGGAGGGAGCCGGAGCGCCAGCTGACGTGACCGCAAGGTATTTTTTTTTTTTTTTTTGCAGGATATTTTTTTCATTAACAGCGCTGCCCCCTTGCCACAACCGCTGGGCCACATTTACAGGCGGGCTGGGCCATGATAGCGTTTCTGCAGGCCACCTGCTTATATGCTTGTCTATCACTCCTTCCTGGGAAGATAAGTTGTAAAATACATACTTGCCAACTTTGGAGATCAGCACTCCGGGAGATCTCGCATCATTAGGCCCCGCCCCTGCTACACAATACCAATTTTGGCCTATTATAGCAGGGGACGTGGGCCAGGATGACACGATTAGCCACACACCCACCCACTTCATCAACGAAGTGGGCGGGATTCAGGAGGGTGATCTGCTCTCCCGGGAGTCCGAGAGAGCTCCCAAAAAATCTGGAGTCTCCCACACATTCTGGGAGAGTAGGCAACTATGGTTAAATATCAAATATAAAAATAGAGGAAAAAAGGTTTCATAAATCTATTGTTATGGTGTCTGCAGAACAGGGCTCCGGTAGGTATATAGGCTAGGTGGCCTGTATAGTAACCGCATCCCTGGGGGTGAGAGTTAGTTCTCAAGATATTTATATTAAGGGTGAGAAGTCCAATGAAACATTATAACAGACTATGATATATTCAGCATAAATAATATTATAATTCCCAGCAGACTAGTAACTGAAATGAGGCAGCTGTGTTAGGCAGCAGAATAAGGCTATGTAGCCATAAATGTTTTTTTTAAGGTATGCTAAAATGCAAGTAAAATATAGTATGATATTCATATATATGTTTTTATATGTATATATGTTTCCCACTGTGCTGATTCATGTCAGATGCACTAAAGTGGAACAAATATCAAAATAATGCAAATATGTGTGGTCCCATTTGGTGCAATGATTTTTATTATCACCTCCATTTACATGCACTTAACTTGCATTAAAGAGGTATTTTAAACACATCGTTTTGACACCATTGGGTACGTAGCGTAAAGGAGGGAAGGTCACTATTTCAGCGGAATGGCTGGGAACACAGCTATGTCACAGCCACTTCAATCACAGCTCAAGATTACACCCTCATTATAATCCTGTAAACGTTCCACAAATAAAACCACAGAACACACTATAAAGAGAGAATAAGATTTATTGACAAACATTATTTTACATACATGACAATGGAAAATGTTACCAGTCCTTCATATTTCTTCATGTAAAGGAGAACAATCAAAATATGATTTCTTGAAATCCTATCTAGTTTGTTGCTATCTGGGAAAAACTGCAAACCACTGGCTAATACATTTTATTAGCAGAAGCGCACTTATAGCTGCAGGGTAGACTTTTTCTGCATCCACGAGGGGAGCGCCCTACCGGAAATGGAATGTGGCCTAGTTCAATAGAGATTGGGGTTGTAGACAAAGTTGCAGTCAAGTATGAGTATATTTGTTGTTTATAAGACACAGACTAACCAAAATACAAATGAAATGGTGTTTAAACACATCTATAATCTAAAAAAGTCAACTGTTTTTTGTATTAAATAAATCACAATAAGTACCTATAAGTGCAATTTCATTTAATTCTATAGAAACAAGTGACACAAGATTCAAAGGTGATAGATTACCTTTAAAATACACCTGTCTTCTTCCTACAGCTGAAGTAGCCATTTGTGGTCTGGATCAATGTTCGTAAGAATACAGTCTAATTCACCAGGAACCAGTGAGATGAATAATGCTTCATTGTCACTGGTTCCTAGTGAACGGATAGGCTGGTAACTAACAAGTGTTTCTGGGTAAACCTCGGTCTCGCCGGGATCGCTTGCAAGAGAGTGACGGAGTTCTGTTGACAGACAGGGAGAATGTTGGTTGTGGACTGAGGTCTGATGTCAGGGCTGGCAGCTCGGGTGCAAAAATCATAATCCAAACCCAGGTCAAGTTAAGGTAACACTGGTACAAAATGGAATAAGGCTGAGGATCAGGGTCACAAGCAAATGAATATAGTTGAACAAGACAGGTTGTACACAGTAATTCAGTCAGAAAGTAGATAAGTTCAGGCATCT
Source organism: Mixophyes fleayi (assembly GCF_038048845.1). Lineage (NCBI taxonomy): Eukaryota > Metazoa > Chordata > Amphibia > Anura > Limnodynastidae > Mixophyes > Mixophyes fleayi. The sequence continues at coordinate 167,593,338 of NC_134407.1, forward strand.
AAGGGTATAGAACCTGTTGCTCAGGTAGTGGACAAAAGTCCAGCATAGTTTAGATAGAAGCACAGTGATGTCATGGCCGTACACTCGAAGGTGTGCACCTTTGACCCATGTTTTGCGTAGCTAGCCAAAAATATAAATGACAGGTTATATTGGACATATATGCAGCATGATGGGAGAGTGGGATAGACTGGCGAGCAGGAGAGGTACATCTAAGATGGAATGATTGCAACAGCTGACATCCACATTCTAATAAATATTGGTTCAGCCCACAAGATGTCTCCACTGTGTATATGTAACAGATGCACTTTACATGTATCCCACATAAATCACTGGACTTGGTCATAATGCAATCTTAATAAACAATGCAGATATACGTCATTATACCTACCAAACATGGCCTTACCACTGGATCATAAATTAATATCCCACTCTATATATACATATGGCACGACATCCCCATTATGACATAACCAATGGACATTGTACAATTCTTTTGCATTTTAAATGCCCATGTTTAATATAGTTAACTTGAGTAGCTTTGAGTATAAAACATATAGGGCCTGATGTTGAGATGAAAACATGTTGGGTATAATTTACGCTCATAAAAATAGTGTATTTACGCCCATATACTGAGTCAGCCAATCATAAGCAGCTAGCTAGTCCTGGCGACTGGCATAATTACCACTATGTATTTACAGCAGCTCTCAAGCAGGTACAAAAGATGCAACTCCTGACAGGTGTATGTATGCGCCTCCGTGCTGGTCTGCCTCAGCCGCATGTGGATAAATACCCCCCTTACTGTACTCAGTCTACGTTAGACCGCTACAGGCTAAGCATCAGGCCCATAGTGAGAATTGTGTCCAAATCTGAAAAAAATTAAAAAATATATACTGTGTGGTTGATAAATTCTTAAGCTTTAACTTGCAGTTGGTAACAAAGATGGGGCTATTATGAAATAAAGTTTATTGGAAATAACATTGATGGATCTGTTGGTTTTATCTATAGATAAAAGTAGTTGAAACTATCATTTGGTTTATTTACAAATATATTGGAAAGAGCTGTTTTCAGTATGGTTATTTGTAAGTGAAAAAGATTTGGTTGTAAATGGTTTGCGGTAGTGATGGAGTGTATGTGATTCCCTTGTTCTGCTGGCTCTCATAAGCACAAATCTTATGTACCTAATTAAAATCCAGCTTTATCAGATGTAAAGAATAGTTCTATGATGACAACCCAGGATACAAAATGTTTAGCTTTGCCATCTATTATCCCTCAGCTCTTTTTCCATTCTGATATGTTTCAGGGACAAATCCACTTTACTGACCCTATATCCAGCTCATTGGGACACGAACACTGGAAGTGGCTCCCCACCAGTGTTTTTATTTCTCGTGTATCCTGTCTTTGTCAGTCTTATTGTGTTTCCATGAACAACATACCAGAACTGGGACAATACAATGCTCTGTTTCTTCAAGGTACAAGATTTAAAAAAAAAACAAAAAAACAATCTGTACAAAATATGTACATTTTTGTATTACACAGTGGCAGAAATACAATATTATTACAGAATAGCGTAAAGGTAGAAAAGAGAATCTTGGGTACATTGACAAGTTATTCTCTGCGAGCTAGTCTCATGCTTAAACACAATAAAACAAAAAAGTAACAAGAAATATAATAAAATGAAGGATAGTAATTGTCAGAAATGTTTATAGTGTAGTATGTAATAGTACAAGTAAAATATTTTACATCTTATGTCATTATTTGTGTAAGGCAATATGTCCTTGAATTTTGCATAAATGCTGTAAGCCTGCACTATTAGCAGCTTATGGCTGGATTCTCAGACAACTTTGGCACAGTTTCACTGCCCAATCAGATAGCCATGTCCTCTTATTCAGGACATTTTCATAGCCTTGGTTTCCTATAATGGAGTGAAATATAGCACATAATGCACATAATTCATCCCATCCACAGTTAAAACATTTTACCAAGTTTTTCCTACCACCTGTTAAAATACCATTTTTCTCCTCCTCCTCCTCCTTAATCAATACAGAGTGGGTAATTTGATCTAATTCCCTTTGTTTATTTTCTTTGCTGATGAAAGAAAAAAAAAAGCTTAACCAACCTTAAGCAGAGAAAAACCCACCTCTCAATCACTGCCAACCCTAAGTGCAGACGTACAGTGCCTTATAATAAATATAGCCATGGACAAGGTGTTTTGCCATTCATTGTGAAAATACAAAATTGAACTTATCTGTCTCTCGCCTACATAGTATTACTGCATTCTGATTACAAAGCATAGAAAAGCAGGGACTCTGCTGCAGTTTGTGGTCAAGTGTACACATGACAAAATTTCTTAGGCACAGTGAAAAATGAATGTGTTCCGTGTCGACCATGTCTCTCAATCTTTCCTGGATCCAAAGTAGCTGCCTCCTCTGCCTTCCTCTTGTCCTGGGTCTAACAGCCATAAAGTCCTGTGTGGTGTTATGTAAGGTCTACAGAGGGGAAGTACGTTTGTATGTCTAGGATTTATCTACATTCATTGTGGAATTTCCATGATTCTTTACAGTTCCTCTTTGCAACACTTTCTATTTAATTTTAGTAGCTTATTCAAAAAAGTATAAAAAACGTCAAAACTTAAAGGGATTTCAACATGAATTTTGAACACAAGGTTTATATAAAATAAACTTAAGCAAGAAATATACAGCTATCTTCTTTCAGTTCCAGTTTAGTAATATCAAGAGGCTGCTTGGGGAATTTGTCTTGTATAAAATAGCTTGATATTGAGATACAGAGGCACTGATAACAGTCAATGACGAATGTGACATATCACATATGAGTCAGAAAATTAGACTGTTTTTGAGTCCTTGACTATGACTTAATGTATATTGGCTAGGTTTACCATATACCTGTCAAGGCTTGCATAGCAAATTTCATGTTTTGTGAGTCATAAAAGTATTCCTTGGCCCATGTGCTGCATAGTTATTTACATTTGCTTCTTAGATTCCTTTTAACATTTGCAGAGAACATTTTCATTATAGGCCACTCACAATCCCTATATATGATTGTCCAGCATTATATACAGATTCAACTAAGAAAAATGTATGTTCATGGTTCAAAAGCATTCAAGGAGAAAAGGTGGTGGTGGTCTCTGTGTCCATTGCAAAAGATCCTCTCTTGCTTGGTTTGGCTGTTGACCATTCAGTAAACTTCTCCTGGCTGAGGCAACCCAAATCCTTAAAGAATTTGCACAGGTCATTCCTGAACTTAACTCCAATGATAGCATAGAGGAATGGGTTGAAGCAACAACGGAAGCAAGCTAGACTGTAGGTTACATCCTCAGCAATATCTAAGTTCTTGCTGATATCACACACAGTGGTGTTTTGAAAGGTCCTCATTAACAGGACGCTGTTGTAAGGAAGTTGGAACATTACAAATACGATGACAATGGTGATGATGACCTTGATGGCTTTGTACTTCTCATAGTTACGTGCATGGAGCAATGTCCTGATTATCATGCTATAGCAAAAGGACATGATGATTATGGGGAGCAGGAATCCAAAAAACATCTGGGAGATCCTGAGTCTTGCGTTAAGGCTCTCTAGATCAGCTGAAAATATGACGCACGAGTCGATGCCATCTATTAATTGTACTCCACTAAAGACCAGCTCAGGAATAGACAAGAAGAAAGCAATGACCCAAATGCTAACACTGGAGAGTTTACTGACCATCACAGTCTTGGACCTGTGACGATGAGCAGAAGGGGCCTGGACAATCGCAAAGTATCTCTCAATGCTCACACACATAAGCAGGAACATGCCACTGAAGAAGCTCATTTTGTAAAGGCAGTATATGACTTTGCACATTCCATTACCAAAAGTCCAGTATTTGCTTATGCTGTATGCCCAAAAAGGCAGGGTAAAGAGGAAGACCACGTCCGCTATGGCCAAATTCAGCATGTAATAATCTGTCCCGGTTTTTAGTCTTTTGAAGTAGATGTATCTTAGCATAACTAAGCTGTTTCCTGCCAGTCCTATTAAACAAATGATTGTGTACATTACTGGTAGGAATGTGGAACGGAAGACCCGGACATCACTTTTTTGACACTGATGTAGATAAGCATCATAATCCATTGTGGTGAAGTTAGAGTCCTCTTCTTCGGGTATATCGGTGACATTTTCCTGTCCATTGCATAACTGTTTCAAGGAAAATTAGAAATGTTAGACTTTATTTTTTTTATTCAACAGCTGCTAAAACATAAAATTCAATTGGTCTGTAACTGTGACAAGTAGTCCTGTGGACAATGCTGTATATGTGGAGAGTATACCTGTGAGCAGGGCCGTAACTAGGGCTGTGCGACAGGGGCGACCACATAGGGTGCAACACTAAAGGGGGGTGCAATTAAGAAATATTTTAGGTTAATTTGGCTAAAATTGAGGGCTAGGGGGGTGGCATTTGTCTTTCTCGCCTCAGGTGCTAGAATTCTAAGTTACGGCTCTGCCTGTGGGATTTCTAGCGCTGTACACTTGGACTTGTAATACTAGGAAAGCTCTGTATTTATAAACAAAACACTTGTCAGGCTTGGAAAGCAGGATGCATTTAAAATAATATACCTGTGATATTTGGGAAGTTATTAACACACAATGAAGATATCGCTACACATGAAGACAACTCAATTGGAGAAATGTTTAACTGCAGCTACCAAATCTTGGCTAGCACTTATTGTATGAGCCAACCATGGACCTAGAAACCTATGCAGAGCGGGGTTTGGCAGGCTGCGCCAGTGCTTTCATTTATGTGACGTTGTGTCGGACAAGCTGATGTACTGTTTGTGCTTTCTTCAGTATATAATAAGTGAAGAGCCAACATTTGCACATGTTAAAATCTTAATTTGCTTTGCACATATTTGCTTTTCTCTAAATGTAGCTTATGATAACTTCTCTCCTAAGCCACATCCTGTTTTACCTGGAGTGAAAGGACAGGAAGCCACAGATTCATATTGAGAATTACAAGACTTATTTGCCTCAACAGGTGCAACCACGCTAAGACTTTGCTGTTCACACGATCAAAATTCTGAGCTCAAGACCAGAGACAATGGGAGTGATTCATTAAGCTGTCATGGGTGGTTTTTATTCCGTGCCTTTTGTTATTCTTATTTTAGACAGCAAAATGTCATAGCAAGTAATGAATAATCTAACTGTAAGTTAAATGCAGTCTTTAGCAGAGCGGTTCATGGATCTGATTCGCTATCCTTAGGGTCAGGCAAATGTAGTCGTCTTTCTATGCCTGGCCCCCACCGTCAACTTATAAACCCAACGGCATGATGCCGTTGATGCCATCAGGTTTGAAGTAGTTAGCTCAAGCTGCTGATGGTGGCCAGATCATGCAACTGTGGGAGCTGGGCTTAAAGAGAGGTCTGGATATACACAGTCCCCTGAAGATAGAGATTTGGATCCATAAGGTACTCATTAGCTGAACTCTACTAGAGTTCATATAGACACTTTCAGCCCCATGTATGTGAAGCCCTACACTTGGAGAACCAAGAGTCAATTTTAAGGTCCCTGAAAAATATTGTGTTGTCCATCACTCTTCTAGGATTTGTGGTTGAATTATTCACAATCAGCCACAATAATCTGGTGCACACAGGGAATGGGATTTATATGCAGCTGTTTTAAAATGTTTAAAAAATGGCCAGTACTCGAAAAAAAGGAATGTTACTGATATTTAATCATTACTGGATATCCAAGCAAGCTGTATTATTTACTAACATTTTATCATAGAACTATTTACTGTATGTAGATATATAGATATATTAACCTTGCTGAAAAGAATATATGTCTGATACTCCTTTCCCTGGATTAACTAATCTCCAATTTGCTGAGCGGAGGATGGACTAACAATGAACGTCCAGGATGGTAGCTATCTATCCAGCAACACAGATAAGTTGTTTTAATAATTTGTATTACGTTTTCCAAGGCTCGTGTTAATAAATATTATTAAGTTATACTACACTATAAGTTTCTCCCATAGTTTCTGTCTGGGATACCTTGGAGGAAGACTACTAAGCTTTATTAATTCTTATATTTGGAATACATTATGGACTTGATTCATGTCCCTTTGAGTGAAATAGATCTATGCATGCTCAGAAACTAACATTACGCTAATGAATACAACTGCGTGCAATTCACGTCCAATCGCGAATGACGCTTACTACTACCTATGACATGAAGGACGGAACAGGGGTGGACGGACATAGGCAATGTATAGTAAGGGCGTGCCGAGGTGTACTGCACAGTATTTGGTTGAAAAAGTACAAGTATGCGTGCCACTAGCTAGCACAGAACAGATGTATACAAGTAAGATAGGCTATAGACACGAATTGTATGTACAGTATGCATTACGAACATCTTGATTTATGTATTAATGTAAAATAAAAAATTATACATTTTTTTGTTAATGATTATACTGTTTTGAGTTGTTCTTTTATTTTATGATATATATTTTTTATATGCGTTGTGATGTGCACGATTAAATTAGGCCATATATGTTTTATATAATTTGTGAAGACCAAGGAGACTTCTGTAGTCTTTAAAAAGTAAAAAATATTGTGTGAATTTGACCACTTTGGAAATTACATCATAGTTTAACAGTTAAACAACAATAATAATAACAGTATATGTAACTAGTTTAGTTTTCTTCTAAGAACCTTTCAACAAAGGAGCGGAATTGTTTTAGGACCTGTGAGGTTAAGATGTTGTATAAACTGGGCGTTGTCTCAGGTACAGTTACAGTTGCAGAGATAGTTCTACTACACAGGGGGCTGCGTGGGCGGGATGTTTATTTTGGATACTGTCTTTATAGTAGAGCTCTTTGTATCAAAGGCAGCAGATTCACAGATAGCAAGTCAGAGAAAGACGTTATAAAGAAGTGGTTGAGAGAAATAGATTGAAAGTAAAGGGAGTGGTCGCACGTTTGGCAGAGAAGCGTGGTTATGCTACAGCAACCTGAGCGTTGCAGCACATAGCCCCCAAATAGAGCAATATGGCTACTTATAGATGTTATCTTATAGATTCCCATGAGTGTTTGTCATGATCTCCAAATACTCACCTGCACAATAGCAAGGAAAAGAACGTACTGAGTGATATGCACCATATCTGGAAATTAAAAAAAGGAAACAGTCAGTTTATGTTTTTCTTGTAGATACAGCATTGTACAGACGCATTTAATCTATTTAAATGTGATTTTATCATGAAGAAAAGTATATTCATATTTTCAAACATAAAATATGGGTTTGTGTCTCCAGCACAGTGAACCTCAGTCCTAGATGGATGGTACAGGATGTCCTTTTTGAGATTTATTAAAAAACTGTACAATTATTACCATGTTTGCAATATTTGTCATTCTAATAATAAAACATTTTTTCATTGAATATCTTCTGCTATTGCCAAGCTGAGATGGTGATAACAGTAGAAGGATCGCGGTGTATTTGTTAACCACTTGTCGCATTAGTCAGTGTGCTCTGATTCTGTAGGGACTTCACTATATCTGTCACTGTCATCATTACACTGTGATTTTATAGGTGCTAAACAGATATCACAGTGGTGGATCCAGGGGGGGAGGGCAGGAAATTGGGGCAATCGCCTCCCCCTAGCAAATGCAGGCACCACGCACTCTATTCTTGTCCCCGTCAGCTGAGAGGCAGACAGAGCTCCTGCCCGGCCCATCTGATTGTGGTTTAAACACAATCAGAGCGGACAGACAGCATCATCTGTCTGGTGTCAGCTGACAGGGACATGTACATATTGCGAGGCTGACAGAGAAAGAAGGGCCCCACCCCTAAAAAAAATCTAGGTCCACCACTGAGTAAGCATGTAACTCACACACTGATCTCATTTTATTTTTAACTTGTATTATTATTGTTTATTTATATAGCACCAATAATGTACAGTGAATAGATAGTCATTCACGTCGCTCCTTGCCCCATTGGAGTTTACAATCTAAATTCGCTACCACACTCCCACACAGAATACAATACAGTTTGTTAACAGTTGTTTTTGGACTGTGGGAGGAAACCGTAGGGAACATTCAAACTCCACAGAGATGGGTCTCTGGTTGGAATCGAACTCATGAACCCAGCACTGTGAGGCAGCAGAGCCGGAGTAACGTAATGGGCTTTCTGGGCTATAGCCCAGGAGTCTCGTGCAGCTGGGGGACCAAAACAACGATTTTTACTTAATAATGTTGGCGATGGGATCGGAGGTGGCCCCGCCCCCGACTGTCAATGCCATTTACTCCCATTGATTTTTGCTCGGCAGGCACAGCTAACAGCAAATCTGATGCTGTTAGCTGACCTGCTGTCTGTCTGAGGGGGGAGACCCTACCTGGGGGGGTGAAATGGCTGCAGGGGGGGCGGGGCCTTTACAAATTACTGGGCGCCTCACAGTACTCTAAGCCATAAGGCCTACATTGTCTTAATCCGGCCCTGTGAGGTAGCAATGCTAATGACTGTGCAATTGTGCTGCCATAGCAACTGTTATCAATATATCCTCATACCTCCCAACTGTTCCGATTTAGGTGGGACAGTCCCAATTTGAAGGGACTGTCCCACCATTCCAGGAAAGAAGCATGCCAGCCCACTATGTAACATGGCCATGCACTTATGTGTCATGGCCACGACCACTCCATCAACCATTTTGTGGTGATGTCTGCACTTCCAAGTCCTAAGTAGAATGTTGAGTGGTATGCATTTCCCCTTTTGAATGTATTTTTCATTTTTAAGCAAGCTAACATTTTATTGTGGCCCCTTCAAATGAACATAATCTCCCATTGTGGCCCCCACAACAAAGAGGATTGCTCCTCACTACTATAGATCTATTGAGTTGTATGCCGTACCATGTGTGCTGCCTTCTCAACAGCAATGTGACAATGTCAGGACTGCAAGAGAATGGAGTCTGTATCATTTTCTCACATCCTGTCAGTACATTGTATTTTAGTGCAGTCTATATGTGCACATCAACTGTTTTGTGACTTGTATAATTTCACTAAACAGAAAACAATGGGATGCACTCATACCTAAAAACCTAGTAATCTGACCTTAACCCTACTTTACCACTTTCTGTTTCAAAAAGTCACTTTTTCCACGAACCAAACCACTCTCGGTCACGATTTAGAAAATACAACTGAAAAACAAAGCTTTTTTTCCCCATGAACTGCGTTCTCTAGAAGATAAGTCATTTTAAAAAGTCCCTTTCAGCTAATGTCAGTTGATTCACACTGACCTATTACAATGAATATTTGTTTAACTCTATCACTACCAGTAGGGATAGTAATAATTAAATAAGTTAATTATAATTTTATTTTTTATATAGCTCCTTTTTCCCAAATAGGATTCAAAGCATTTTACATATTTTTAAGGTGAGGCAGACATTTTGTGTATGCTCAGATTTTGTCCTATGTAATCATTCACATCAGTACTTGCCTTATTGAAGCTTACAGTCTGAGGGGTAGATGTATAAAAACATATAAAAAGGAAATGTGGAGCTGTTGCCCATAGCAACCAATCAGATTCTAGCTAACATAGAATGTACTAGATAAATGATAGCTAGAATCTGATTTGTTGTTATGGGCAACAGCTCCACATTTCCTGTTTAGAGGGTACCCCTAATCCCCTACAACACAGCAGTGACACAATGCATGAAACACTGTGCAACAAGTAATATTAACTGTGTATATGAAACCTTTATTATAGCTAGTATATTTACAGATTGTATATTTTATTTGACAGCTTTGTATAGAAAACCTACTTACTGTATAATAATATATAAATAGGAACATGGTCCTCTACAAATTTGCATGAATACTATGGTAGCAATAGGAACATGGTCCTCTACAAATTTGCATGAATACTATGGTAGCAATATTAATTGCCAAGCTGGAACAAAATTAAATATACAAATGTCCAAATTTGGCCCCACAGCTCTAATGCTGTCTTTCAGTCATTTTACACTTTGTAAACTGCCTCCTCTAATAGGAGTAGCTGAGCAGATTGGTATATCTATATCTAGATACATCTTGCTGAATACAAACTAGGTGCACTCATGTGCCTCATATCGTCCCTACATACAAAAAACAGATGTCAGTGTTGCAGGGCAAGTTGAGTTTCAGGGGGTGGAGAGTGCACATTTATGGGGCTTTACTGCTTCCTGGTTTTAAGTGGTACGCTGAGGTACTGAACAACGAGCATTGTCCGATATTTTTTTTTTTTTTGCGTGCATTGACACCAATGCAATAAAAAAAAAATATGCAAATGTACAAATGTGACATATTAAATGAAACATTCCCAATTTCCCCTGACTCTCATGAGTTATTTAAGATATAAATGAAGCTCAAACAAGCAACAATTTTGGAAATGTTTTGTTGCCACGTGCATTTCCATCCTGAAGCGCAATATCACAATTAGTATTGCTTGAAGGCACTTTCCAAACAGAGAAGTGGGTGCTCTCCTATGTACGCACTATGGACCTCATTTAGAGTCGTATGCAAAGTCCGTTTTAGGCGCATCCAACAAAAAAACACTACCACGCATGTGCGGAAAGCACCAAATCCGCCTGCATCTTGGACGCAATTAACACTTGCGACTCACTACGAGAGAATTGGAGGAACGCGGAATTGTGAAGGCGTGACCATGTAAATGCATCCTAGTCGCAGTGAGGCGCAGACGCAACACACGTGAAAACAGGGCTAAAGCTGTGCGGCAGGAATTAGGTGGTGCAAGAGTTAGCTAGCTGCAGGAACTGCTCGCAGCTCGGTAGGGTATTAAGAGTGGGATGTAACTGGGGTTGCTTGCCACTCCTAATACCCTACCAAGCTGCGACACACTCCCACTCCTACACTTCTTAAACGGACTTTGCGTCTGACTCTAAATGAGGTCCTATGTGCATAGAGACGCAAAATTAAATGCTCTGCCCATCTGCATATGCTGCACTTCGTAAATGAGCCTTACTTGAAGCAAATGAGGTAACGGTTGCTATGGCTACTGCTCTGTTGTACATTGTCAGTAAATATCCCTCAATTTGATGCAGGGGTGGATCTAGATTTTAATTTAGGGGGGAAGACTAGTCCCTACAGCCTTTTTTGCATCTGTCAGAAGAGTATGAGCAGGTCCGTGTCAGCAGACAGGCAGGCAGAGTAATGCAAGCGGCCGTTTAGATTGTGTTTAACACTCAATCAGAGATGGGGGGCGGGGGGCTCTATTGCCACGATCGCCCCTCCCCCACACCCCACCACCCTGGATCCGCCACTGGTTTGATGTAGGATTTTACCTCTTGTGACAGAATGGGTGAAAGAATAGTATGAGCATCAGTAGCTGCTTATAAAGGCAGCAGCTTTTCCAATGGTATTAACCAGTGGCGCATGCAGGGGGGGTTTCTGAGTCTCTAGAAACCCCCCCTGCGCTAACTAAGTGGCCACTGTCCTATTCAGCAGCCGCGGCGCTGTCAAAGAAGCGTCCACGGCGGTGCTGTATTGTATACAGCACCGCCGCAAACGCTTCTTAGACAGCGCCGCGGCTGCTGTATAGGACAGCGCTGGCGAAACGGAGCTGCAGCAGCTCTCTCTCAGGTTTTTTTGGGGTTTTTTGGGTCGGCGGGGGGAAGCCCCCCCCCCCCCTGACAATCCTCTGTGCGCCGCTGTTAACATAAGTGCAAGGTTGCAAAATATAGTGATATATAATACTAGTGCAAGGTGGACTAATCAAAGCTAATGATTTATTGCTCTGGATAACTGCACTTGCAAGTTTCTTATGTTAGTAAGCAATCCCCTTACTGTACTACCTGTGCTACGTACAACTTAGTGAATACAGAACTGCTGCCTTACTTAGCTGATACTAACGTTTATCATTCCCTCCCTACATAACCTCTTCCCATTCTTCTTGTAAGCTGTGTAGATGATAATGTTTAGTTATTTAGGCATTGACGTTTCAAAAAGACCCAGAAATTGTATTTTATGCTGTGTTTGTATTTTACAGGTTTGTGGTGGGTGTCTGTACAAGAATGTCACAAGCTAAAAATATAACCCCCATGACATTTCCTCCCCCAAAAGATTTTATAGATACAATATGTATTTATACACATATGGCATTTGTCTTATATATGTACTATATGCATTTGATTCTCCTTGTAAAAATAAATTCAAAACAAGGTATAAATGGCCACATATGTTTCACTTTAAGATGGCAAATATTAAATTATAACAAACAAATTGCACCTGCCAATTTTAGTAAGTTACCAAATGTGATTGCTTATATTTATTTCACAAGACTGGTGCCTTTTTGAACCATTCTAACTTTGTTATGAATATGCTTCATTTGCTTTATTTTGTCATCTGTCTATAATGCTTTTATTATGGCATAGTATTGATTGTTTCCGTTTTGTGTCTTCGCTTGTTGCTTGTTGCTGACTGAATAGGACACAGGCAATGTTGAGTTCTAAACTTTATATTTTACTAATATTTTCAAGGTTAATATTTACCAATATTTACAATAATATTGTTTAACACTATCAGATAGTTCTTTTTAAAGCATTAGTGAAATGTGGTTGCGTACAAATAATCAGGTATACAGATGTTAACAATTGGATTAGCAAAGGCACAAATGGAAATCTATTCTTCTACTAAACCACTCGACTAATTAATTTAAACTGGATATTAAGCCCAAACTTTATTTCTACCAGCATCTACAGAGCACACAACATTTGAAGACAGATTTATGTACTTTTGTGAAACCTTAAAATTAATTAAATACATCCATGGTTTATTAGTAATAAGGTATGTTTTCAGTTTACTGGCGTAAATAAATCAAAATCCCTGCATCTGGTCTATGCTGTGTGCTGTGGCATCTCATTGTGTCTGGTCTACTTCTCTAAGGGACTTACCCCATCCTTGCAGAAGCAGCATGGTGTCTGGTGATGAGTTACTCTGTGTGCTGGAAGAGATCCTGTGTGAGCTCTAGAGTCAATGAGTGTGAGCTCATCCCGTGCAGACAGTATATGCATTGTAACACCTCCCCTGCTTCCTGAATTTCAGCATGGTACATGATATTTGTGAGATTAATATGATGATACACAAGGTTTATTTACTAACTGCAAACTATGGGGATGTGCAAAGCGTTTTATAGTGTCTATTTGTACGGCTGGCGCATGCAACCAAAAACCCCACACCCACTTTGCGCTTTCGCAAGTTGGGACATATGCGTAGCTCTAGGGACATATGAAAACATAGCTTCAAGGTCCCACCTAGGACTATGCCCTTCATTAAGGTCTTAAATGAATCATGAATGTGATGGAGCATCGCCTCTATCACATGTTTTTCTTTGAATGTTTTTAATACTTGAGTATTTTTGCACATATTAATGCTCTTACCTGCATCAAATGCACCTGACTAGTACAAAAGCCACTCTATTAAAAATATAGAATGGCTGCCAATTACCAGTGTCTGAGTTCTATTCTGGGGAGAAGGGAATCCAATAAATGCACACTCTCCACCCCTTTAATCTCAGGGTACATGTGTGCTCCCAGGTCACATTCAACCAGGAAATTACTTGTCCACCTAGCTGTTCCCATCAGAAGATGGAAACTTGTGCAACCCCTGCAGATGCCACCGATGTAATATGCAGGGGAATGTGCCTCCTATAGTAACAAGCGCATGATGTCCCAAAATAGCATATGCACTGCAGGGGCACTTTTTTTTTTTTTACAATGAGCCTTAAAGAACTTTATATAATGTGCTCAGCTATGAGTGATGATACTGATCCCTGAACCACAGAACTTACAATTTATGAATTTAGTAAATTGTGTACTTGTTCTATATATCAAAATATATTTTATTTCACTCAAACTTAATTACATAGATGGCTGTTTCTTGCTTTGTATCTAGTATATATATATATTACAGAATGGCACACTAATTTTCCCGGCACAAAATTATCTTATTACAATTGTTCAGAGATTTTCGATAAAGCTCAATTACAGAGCTATGGAGGGATTGAGTTTTCATGGTTCAAACCAGCTCTTGTCATCACACAATTGGCAGGGACGGATTAGAAATAAGACTACGGAATAGCCCGTCCCCCTTATTTTGTTTAGTGCGGACAATAAGACAACACCATTAAAGTAAAAATTTTAAGGAAATATAATTAAATCTTAATATGATTTTTAGCACGTGCTACTTATATTGTGATTCTATTCTTATGGTATTAGGTTAATCCATTGGCGCAGATTTGTACCTGAAAAAAAGAAAATATTGTGTGTACTGTACAAACCATATGATTCTGCAAAAGAATAATTTCTGTGCTTCAAACAAATGTGATTCTTTTCTCAATCAGCCTACATGAGGCAGGAACAATATGCGGGAAAATATAAACACTCTGATCCTGGTTCATTAAGGCACGCAGAGCGAAAATAAATTATGGTTTTTTAACGCATGTTCGTATCCAACCAGGGAAGGATGTAAAGAAACGTCTCTTGTTGAGTACAGATCTAGGTACGCTCTACTCTGATAGACAAAACACTGCTGGATACGTGCAATACCCATGTGGAATATTATAAAGTCCCAGCAGAAAGCCCAGAAAAAAAAGAAAGTATTACATTTTTCCATTCCCTCCCCCCATAAAATACATGTATCACAATGTTATTAATGTCTACTGTACATAAAATGCTTTTTTATAGTTGTTCCTGGTTGCAAACACATGTTATAGCATGCATACACGACTGTCATCACTATCACTCAGCACTTTTACCTGCCTTGTAGCTAGTGCAAGAAAAACACGTGGCTACGAGATGCCCAAAGCTTGAATCAGGCACTGCTGCATATACTTGAACTTTGCATGCCATTACTGTACATTGCCTGCATGCATATGCCCATTCCCCCCCCCAGTCCGCCCAAGGAATCATAGTCTGTCATAAGTGTCCTTTGCACGCAAAGGAAAATGTAATGTTCTTGCGTTCATTGGCGTATAGTCTGGTTCTGGGCATGTGCAGAGCGATTGTATGGAAAATACAGCACATATTGGCATTTAAATTCCTTAATGAATCAGGCCCTATTAGTGCTACTGAATCTGCTCACCTAGATAAAGGTAGTCTTTAAACAATATCTCCAGTGGTTAGGAATAGATCATGAGACCTTCCTATTTGAAAAGCAAATATTATTTTCACCCTGGCAACTTTCGGTGATGTATGGACTTTGAGTAAATTTACAAGGCTCACTTCTAAATAAGTCTCTATAATGCATTCACACTGTGTATATATTTTGTCTTTCACAAGGTATAATACCTTAATAGGGAAAAACTGTTATTTGTTCAACATGTGTTATACACATTTTTCATCTCATCAGGCTAGTTTTATTACAGTTGTAATCATTGATGTATGTCAATTGTTTACTTACAGGAACAGGATGTTTTGTATTATGCAGTTCCACATAAACCTTTTTTTTTTCTTTTACATATTGTCCATTTTATTTGATGTAGGTTTATTTTACTAATCTCACACTAATCCAATCCCTCCTTTACAGATACTTACTGAAATATAATGTAAAGCATCATTTGTTTAGGAGCTAGGGAGACATAAAAGAGTTGCCCACACAATTGTTTCTACATTTCTATCCTCAGCTGAGAAGTTAATTTGCAAACACTCATTTCATTGTCTTCTTAGTTTGAGAAGCAACATTTAAACTCACTAGTATCTTTGCAGTACTAAGGGATACATTTCATACTGCAGAAACACTGTTTTAACAGAATAAAATAACAACAGTGTTGTAATGTATATGGGAAAGGGGGAAGGGAGGGGGTGGGGGTTTGTAAGATCCCAGGCTTACTGTCTTTGATATTTAATACATGCTGGGTAAAATGTCCAGCACACAAGTAAATAGGTTAAAAATACTTTTGTCATGTGCTTATTTGTCCACCTGAAATTCACTGTGTAAATTTGCATAGACATGTTGTAAAATAAAAGAGAAGTTATAATTTGATTGGTTTGTATTTATAAAAATATATTGTTTAATTATACTACTAGTGGCTCTGTGTGAACATATGTTTAAATATAACTCCATAGCATGCTCTTCATAACTGGCTGCATGCTTCCCCTACTGTTCCTTATAACCTATAACAATATGTACCATATTGTTATAGGTACTCTGTGTTACCAATCCACATTCATCTTCTGGATGGATGCATTTATGTCATAGCAGGAGGAATGCCTGCATTGAAGGACAAACTGAAATGTGACTGCATGTGTTCTACCGCAGTATTGGTGCACCTGCAAGCTACACTTTACACAGCTTGTAGTAACTGAATTCATCTCTCCACCATCACTGGTGGCTGACTAAGGCTTTTCTGTATTCTGACTGACTTATTGAAGTCCAGTTTGGTATACAAACCTGGGAATGCTTCTCTGGAAGGCTTAAGAAGGAGCCAGAGAAGACAAAGAATACCAGCAGCAGAAGTTGGGCAGTCCATCTCCTGTCTGGAGTGTAGGCTGCAACTACATGAAGTGCATACATGAAGACTTTGCACTCGAATTGGAATGTTGGCATTTGACACACACACACCGTGGGACATTGGCATAGTGAACTGCATCAATATTGCTCTGGAAGTGAAAACCATAGCTGATTCTGTCCCAGTAGGAATGTAGCGGGAAGTGCTTTGCTAATATGCCCACAGATTCACTTAATCCTGGACCATCAGAATTTCCTGAAATGCAACTAGGAAAGTCAATAAAGAACTATATACCTATCTTGCACCAAGTCCTACTAACTTATAGCCTCTCCTTGTAACATTTATAGAGCTCCAGAAATACCCTTCCTTACCACTCCTCCTTTCTTGGACTCAGGTTTGTTGCCATAAGAATATTTGCACGTGTGAGCCACGTTCCATTTCACATGGTCTATTCAGACAAATGTGAAATTAAATCCCAATGGACAACACAGAAAATAGATAGGAAATGCTGCATTTAGCAATTTGGCCAGTTGTTTAAAGAATTCATTTTAGGATGATGACTCTCTGCTCCCTAGGCACATGACAAGCCAAAGGACTATTTGGAGACCAATTTGAAAGTTGTCAGGGCAGAAAAACCTAGATTTGCTGTTGGATAATAGAAGTGGATATTGGAAGTTAGTGGTAGTGCTATAGGTTTAAGAATCCATTTTAGGTAGGAGTTACATCTCTGTTTGTCATTTACCTTCCTACCCATCCTGATTTTCTTTTATTTATATGATGAATGGAATCTGTTGAAGCTGAATAAAATCAGCAGATCACAGCAAGGAAGGATACTGGTTGGGCAGACTGGGTTTCATTACTTCACAGGGGCAACACTGCATGTAGCACAGTGCCCAAAGAATGTTCTCAGCTGGTGTCTGTGGTTAACAGAATGGCTGGAATCTGCCCTTATTACATGGTAAGAAACTGATCAGGAACAGTTCAGCTGGTATCTAATTTTAAGACTTAATTTAGAGGTAGATCAGCATAAGACAAGTCAAAACAGTGCATAATTAATAAAGTAAATTGCATCTGGTAAAATACAGCAAGCAGCATATTGATGAACAGGACAAAAGCATAGTCAACTGGTAAGGGGTAATTTTGCTGGTATCTATTAGTATATAGATATAGTGCAGATAGGGGTCAGCTGGAATCTGCCCTTATTGAATGGTAATCAGAGTGCAGGAGTTACTTATCTGAGATTTGTCCATACATAAATGTAAGCAGCCAAGTGTAGGTATGGCACAGCTAATTGTTTTTAGAAACTAATTGTTTTTAGAAAATGGTAATCAAAGGAATGCAGGTGTGGCTCAGCTAGGATCTGTGCTTACAGAATGGTAAGCAGAGGAATGCAGGTGTCGCTCAGCTGGGATCTGACCTTATGAAATGTAAGCAGCTGAATGCAGGAATGTATCAGCTGAATGCAGGAATGTATCAGCTGATATTTATAACAGACTGGTAAGCAGATGAGTGAAGGTGTAGCTCAGCTAGGATATGTGCTTACAG
Source organism: Mixophyes fleayi (assembly GCF_038048845.1). Lineage (NCBI taxonomy): Eukaryota > Metazoa > Chordata > Amphibia > Anura > Limnodynastidae > Mixophyes > Mixophyes fleayi. The sequence continues at coordinate 167,611,357 of NC_134407.1, forward strand.
AATTGTAAGCAACTGAGTGCAGGAGTGGATCAGCTGATCTCTATTTTAAGCAATGGTAAGCAGTCAAGTGTGTGCATGGATTATTTGGGCTCGATTTTTACAGAATGGTAAGCAGGTGAGTACACATGTGGCTCAGCTGTGATCTGTTTTACACAATGGTAAACAGATGACTGCAGTTGTGACTCAACTGGGATCTGTCCTTACAGACTGGTAAGCAACCAAGTGCAGATATGGTTCACCAGGATTTATTTTCAGAATGGTAAGCAGCAAAGTATTTGGCAACTCAGAGTGATTCAGTTGGGATCTGCTTTTTACAGAAGGATATAATTTAACACAATTCTTATGCTGCAGTGAGATATCCTTAAGCAGTAAGATTTTTACTATAGTTTAATACCGTGACTTAATACATCTTTTGACGCTTATACCTGAACTTTCAACCCGGTCATACTACTAGAATCTATGGAGTGTGTTTCAGCCCACTTTTAGTTCGCTTCAGAACAAAATCAATGTCATATCCGTAACGAGTACAGCTTAAATATCCAGTATGATGCGGTGTCCTTGTCCCAGAGAAGGGGAAACTTCTGGACAAACCAATGAGTTCTCAATAGGAAAAAAAGACAGGGAAAAAGCACAACAGGATTTCACTGAAGTACATCGGTTATTTTATTTTTTATATTTGTGTTACATTGCCAGATGAAGGTATTCCAAAATGTAACTTTAAATGGATATTGATAGATATCTGCTTTACAACATTAATCTTTGCTGGCGTAATTGCCAGGCGCATCTCTCTTAGGGCCTGATTCATTAAGGATCTTAACTTGAGAAACTTCTTATTTCAGTCTCCTGGACGAAACCATGTTACAATGCAAGGGGTACAAATTAGTATTCTGTTTTGCACATAAGTTAAATACTACCTGTTTTTCATGTAGCACACAAATATCAACTTTAAATTTCAGTGTACAAATAAGCTATAAAGTATTTGTGTGCTACATGAAAAAACAGTCAGTATTTAACTTATGTGCCAAACAGAATACTAATTTGCACCCCTTGCATTGTAACATGGTTTTGTCCAGGAGACTGAAATAAGAAGTTTCTCAAGTTAAGATCCTTAACGAATCAGGCCCTTAATCCTCATATATACATAGCATTAAATGTAAGTAGTTAAAAGGCTTCTTTCAAGCCTTCTAAGTGTGCTTTGATGCTGATAGTCCAGAAATGATATAAAAGAATGGGCCTGTACAAACACAGTTTCTGACAAATGTTACCTTTGTGTCAATTTCTACATAGCCTGTACAGTTACGAAGCAGTATAATATAATAAAGTTCTATGGAATTGCTCATTAAGTATATAGCACACTATGCTGCAGGGAAGCTTTGAGATGGGTTGATCAGTGCTCTAGTAAAGTGAGGACAAAGAATAAGTCTGTGGCCTTAACTAGCTTTTATCTTTAAGATGGGTGTAGAAGTCCTAAAATAATGAGATTAATAATGGAAACGGCAGTAAGAAATTATTGCTCAGTTATCTATTTACTCATCTGAGTCAGTGACTTGTGATAGCGATGGGCACAGAAATATGACATACCTCCCAACAATCTGTGTTTTTCAGAGATGAAAATGGGAGTGGTCTGTCAGAAACAGGGTGGGGGCAAACTGGAAATGGGTATGGCATGGGTGGATGGATATGTGATTCAGTGGATCTTGGACATGACCTAATTTGTCCATATTTTCCAATCGGATAGAGATTGAGATATATAATACGCCAACATTCTCTGAGCATCTTATAAAGGGTCCATAAACCTTGTACTGTTGTATAACATATTTCTCAGTGACTTCTCTATCAGTGTTTAATGAATAGCCTAATTTAAAGTGGATAAGCATAAAAAATGCTTTACACTTTGAGTACATGTGTTGTGTTTTTTATACCAGGCTTTGGGTGTGGGATCCATAGCACAGGCTTTGTTGTGGTTTCAGGGGAGGGGATAGTGAAATAAACTGTACAATAACTTGTGACATTTCTGTCTAAATAATAAGTTAGTAACCTTGCTGAGAACATTAGTTACAGATTCCCACAGAATGTTTAATGCTCCATTTTGTGGAGATGTGGAGTGCCTCTGATAGCTGTAGTGGGTTTCCATACAAGACAAATGACGGATAAACCACTGAAACACAAATAAATCAGCTTCTGGTGCTGCCAGCTGTAAAACATGTCAGTGCACTGTTTGTGGCAATGAAACCTCAGTTATAAATTGCATATCTGACAATCGGGTACCCCAATAGATTTTGCCATCTGACTTGGTATCCCGAACCATTTATTGAATTCCATACCCTGATAGAGGTAAAAATATACTGAAATATTTAAACTTGTGGGACCCGATTCATTAAGGAAGTTAAGCAAGAAATTGAGTACATTTTCTTACTTAAGTTTTCTGGTCAAAATCATGTTGCAATGCAAGGGGTGTAATTGAGTTTTTTTTATTTTGCACATAAGTTAAATACTGGCTGTTTGTTACGTAGCACACAGATACTTGATAGCTTATTTGTACACTGAAATTTAAAGTTGATCTAGGAAAAAATAGCCAGTATTTAACTTATTTGCAAAATAAAAAACTAATTTGCACCCCTTGCATTGTAACATAGTTTTGTCCAGGAGAAAACTTAAGTACAAAAGATTAGTACTTTCTTTAATGAATCAGACCCGTAGTCACCTTGTTATTTACCGCAAGTTATACAATTATTCTTATCTATTTTAAATACTGAACATTTTCTTGCAATGGGGGAAAGACCCCATTATAAACGCCTTAAACAAAAAAAAAAACACTTTGACACAATAACTGTAAACCTATTAGTCTTAATGGCAATAAATCAATGTCAATTTCATATGCCCCTTTTATAATATGCAATATAAAACGTCATTGGACTTCCTTAGAACAAAAAAGGAGGTTTATGTTTATTATCCCACATATAAGAGAGTATAAAACTACATACAAAACACACAACATAAAGTCAATAAGGAAATTAGAGTTGAGTCATCTTAAAAGCAAAGTTTAAAAAAATCCCTCTTTCCGATCAGTTCAGAATATTAAATACTTTTGGCAATATGTAATCAGGGTAACTCCGGGAATGTCCAAATACTCATAATCCCACATAAAGCTGCTGGAGGTGCTCACATACCTCAATGATGTTATCTTTGTTCCAGTGGAATGTGCAAATAAGAACCGGGTATGAACAGAATGGGAATGAGTCTACAATGTGTATTAGATTCTCACTAGGGCATGGCCTGTGCTGATGATCATAATCATCAGCACGAATATTGCACCAGGGTGGAAAACAGCAGCAACAGATATGCCTCCTAGAGTCTTATCTGCATCCTACTAGTATGTAATGAGCATTAACACAACTTACTGTATTATGCCTACCCCAACCCGTACCTTCCCTGCCCTGTTCTGTCTCTCTAAGCGTAGAGAGCCGCAACAAGAAGACATGTCTCGTCCGTCTCTACATGACCCCCAATATGCCTTAAGTACTGCATAATACAGTAAAAAGAAAATACATCGCCTATATGTTTCTTAAAATACACAACTTTCTCACCCCATTTTTGTTCAGTCCTAACTGGATATATTGTTGGGTCCAGGAACTCTGTCATTGATTGCTGGCTGAATATATTTTAAATACAGTAGTTAATATGTACATGTAGCAAAACCTATACTTTATCAGATGTTGATTAGGAATAGCTTCTGAGTATTCTATATTGTAATGCAGGAAGAGTCTAGACAGAGCTAAGCAATGGCCTTGGGACAAGAATAATAGACATGGCTACAGGGCAGGGTGAATGGCAATATAAGTCTACGTTTAATGTCACCAGGAAAAATAAATGTAGCTGCAGAGCAGGATGAGGTTAAAGTGACCGTTACATGTCATGACACCAGAAATAAAATATCTGCAGGACAGGATGTCACCAGGAAGAGGAGATATATGGCTGCATGGCAGGACAAGTTGACAGCTAGACAGGAGGTCAATATTAATGACAAAGGAATCTGGTGGACAGGTTGGAGGTGAAGTGACAGCTGTGTGCAGTCAAAACAGGAACAGCAGAAAAAGTTAAAGGACACAAGGTGCATGTGACAGCTGACTGTCCATGCTCATGTAGCCACGGGGCACTCGGGGGATTGCACAGGTAACTGCAAAATAATCCCAGATTCTACCTATCATTTTACTTATTACATTTCTGGCAAATGTCTGGATTACAGCACCTTTTTTTGACCTATGCAACACTATTCACTGACTGTATGTTATAGTTGACACCTTTTAATAAAAAAATAATACTGGCCTTCCTTTCTCTTTTATGTTAGTACCCTATTAACATGGGTGCCGAGTCCCATTTTAAAGGCAAGTAACATTTTGGACCAGTAGCAACCTTACTATATGCATACATTGAGGGGTGTAAGTGAAGCTAGAAATTACTTGAATCCATATTAAGTTATTGATGGTAGTCCTATGCCAGCAAGCCACTAGCCAGCTCTGCTGTACCTTAATTTGTGGAATCATAGTAGCAGAAAAGCTCACATCCCATGATCTGCCACTTACATCACACAGAGAGTTGGGGTGTGTGGGAGAAGGTGAGGAGGTCTGGGATGAAGGGTTCTGGGAGTGGGAGGAGAAAAGGGGAGAATTGTATGTGAGGCTGTGTTTGGAGAGTGACATTCAATGCAGGACAGTGGGAGAACTGTGGTGAAGTGGGAAGAGTGAGGATTGCTAAAAAAAAGCTATCCTGGAAGCAGAGAGCACGGCCTGTGAATGTTGGATGCCCACATACTGAAGATGGAGTTGCATGATGTGATCACTGGAGTCTATTTATTATCAGGTTATAAGCTTAAACTCCAGCGAAAACAGCTGCTTTCTCTGGATAAAAGCTTATTTTTCGCTTTATCCAATTCACTGATTTCTCCAGTGCTAACCTCATTTACGCTGAGTATTACTGTCCCATATACCTCTATGGGGATGACGAAAATGGGCAATTTAGCAAGCAACGAAATGGTTAACTTTCCCACGCTTTTTTTTTTTTTTTTAAATCTCCTGCAGTTAACGTCAGTTGTAGACGGCGAAATCATAGAAATCTAAATACACCTGCAAGAGGAAAACCGGAAGAGGCAGCTTACATCTTCCTTCTCTGCAGAATGTATGCTTCTCCCCTCTTTCCTAAAGACATCAGTGTCTTCTAAATAGAGCTGTAGGTGTGCAATAGGAATTAATAGAAAGTTACTGATCCAGAGGTCTAGTGAAGTTCTATTAAGGCCACAGTGCAGCAGTAGTGCAGGGGGGAGACCAGGAAGTCAGTCCTGTCTCCAAGCACTACCCTTGCTTGACTTCAATCATGTTGAAAACTACACAGTCAATGTATATTTGAGTCACTGTCCGCATGTGACAGCACATACCTGGATGTACAGGTCTTTTCCTGGGATTAGGAGACAAGTGGTGCTGCCGTTCAGCTTTGCAGTGATGGTGAAATGCTGCAAAGAAGCTGTGCAAGAGGTCGTATATTGTTATCTTTACAGGAGGTACAACTCACCAGGACAGTCACTTTTCGTTGATGTTGGCCAGGCAAGCTAACATTGTTAAGTACAGTGATGAAAAATATTTTCGTCAACATCTCAGCTTCTTCTCCACCCCACCCCCACCTACCTTTCTCTCCCCTTATGCCCGCCCATTCCTATACCAATATAGGAAAACCCAACAGCATGGTAACCTCACCTTCCTTGACTCTGGGCTTAGACACAGGACCAGAGGCTATCTGTTAGAATCCAGTCAACTGTATTTAATTATTGCAACAAGATATTCTGGACCATGTTACCCATTCTCTTAAGATACATAGTATCACATGTACATGTTCTACTTTCATTTACATAAGTTGTATGTGATACCGCAGTCTTCATTTTGATGTCCAAAGTCTGCTGTTAATTGTTTCACCTTTTGTACCTGTTGTTGTTGAAAATAAACAGCTTTTAAAAAATATATATATATTCGTCAGAACCGGGCACACAATAATAATTAAGCCCCCGTATCATACAAAACTGACACCTGTTGCCGGCCAATAAATGTTCTTGTGTTCATAAACCAGGGCTAAACAGTGCAATCTGGAGAAAGGGTTAAAAGGAGTTAGACATGCTCAAACTTGTTTGAAAGTGATTCTTGAACTTGTTAACTAAAAGGTCAAAAGTTCACAATAAGTTCTTAGAAAGCATAAAAATTTGGCATGAGAAGTTTGAGCAGAGGGAGAGTGGTCAAACAAGTTTGAGAGTAGATCTATTTTTCTCTCTTTCTCTTGCTCTCTCTCGCTCTCTTTTCCTCTCTCTCTGTTTTACAGGATATGCATCCGTCAAACTGAAATTAAAATTGGTCCAAAATGGGCAATGAGCCACAAACATATTTAAAGGTCATTGAACCATCCTGGTTTGCTCAAATAGTTTGAGCATCTCTAGATGGAGCTAAGAACATGGTATATTGTGACAACAGTCCCTAATCACCACGGACAGTTGTTCTAGCATTTGAAGATTTGGCTGGGGAAATGTTTTTGTATCTTCAATTAACCATATTTTTCAATTTGAACCAACTGCACAGTGAAATGCCTTTTCTTCTATATACCATTTGCAGTTTTCCCTCTCTATACTTTTCTAAGTTTCAAGGATAATAGTTACAATGCAAATTTTAGGAATTGTAAAGAAGTTTAGTAAACCTGTCAAAATGAATGATTTGGAAGGCTCAGTGTGTCCAGGATTTCCCAAGACAAGCTCCTTTTTCTCAGTTTATCATTTCAAAATGATTTTAATCACCGTAATTTCACAGAAACTTCTCAAATAATGTTGACCTCAGTCCTGTTATCTTCATTTTATACTACGTGAATAAGCAACACTTTGTGACTCAACCATACTTGTCATTTACAGTAAAATAACTAGACTAAAATAAAGTGTTTGTTGCAGGCTTATTGCTTTTTTATACTTGGCTCCGAAAACTTGCCCCCAAAATCAAGAATTTGGAAAACCCCTCAAGAAATGTGGTGATTTCCCTTGCCATCCCAATGTAGTAACATCCACAAACAATATATAGGATACACATATGTGTAACCTCATCTGATAACTCCTACCATGCTAACTCTGAATATGTTATTGTCATATCTTAAGCTTTCATGAAGATTAAACACATTTACTCCTCCTTACTGTGTAATCTGTTAACTTACTAATGAATATCTTGGCCGACTCGTACCAGGAATTTACACAGTTATGACTTATTAGCTACAGTTTGCTTTGCTATGTTTGCAATTTTCTAAATGACTTGCATGTGTGCCAAAATTGGGCACTATGCCACTTTAAAGTGACATGCATAGGAAAATATCTAAAGCTAGGGTGTCCACATGATGGATTCCAGTCTACCAGAGACAGCGAAAATAAAAAGATTGCCATTTAACGTTTCCTTCCCTACAATAATTAACCCCATCAGCTACAAAGCTGCGCTAATTAACCCTTCCATGGCCGGTTTTATAACACCCATATTTGTAGCCTAGGAATATAGAATGCAGATATAGTTTTAGGTCAACTTCAGGAGGAACACGTGAAATTCTGTGTCCAAATACAGAATGTGGTGAATACTCTGGGTAATTTGCGCCAATCTCAAATGAAGCCATAGTAACAGAACAGAGGAGATGCAGGTTCACTGTGACTATATAGAGTAAAACATTAAACATTAGAAAAACATTAAACATTAAAATTAGAACATTAAAGATAGCAACAGTTCTGTTTTTGTGTACCACAGACATTATGTTGATAACGACACTGAAAGACACTTCAGCCAGCCACTAATAGCCACTTTTGCAGAAAACGACTAAAGAGAGCAAACAATAACTGAAGAGGAAAGCAGTAATTTTTCTGTGTTAGTATGTGAAGAATTGTGCAGGATTGCTATGGTGAAATAACAAATTAACAAGACAGATTTCTGAACTCCCTGCCCAATGCACATTATTGTTATACATGAACTGGGGTATTCATTTAGGACAAAGAAAAATGCTATTTTTTAATATGATGTCAAAGTGTATTTTTATATGTTGGTGGAGTCTAGATGGAAGAACTTACACAAAGAAAATATGTCTATGAGAAATGCCTATTAAAGGGGAAATATAATTTATAAAATTCTTTGTTTCTAGCACAGTATTTTAGCTTAACCAACTCCTTCATTCATGTACATACATAGGCAACTATGAAGTGGGAGGGTCTAGATCTATATGTAGCCAATCGAAGCATCCAAAGTACAGTGATGTCACACTCCTGTAAAACTGGTGCGTCCGACTTTTTAACTGGTTCAATTCACTTCGGTCCAACACCTCCTTCTCCATGACTGTGATATACTATTCTGTATACTGTTCAGCATGGATTGTATAGGAACTATACACAGGGGTCAGTGGGTTGCACATAGCTTGTATCCTGCACCAGTTGTGTGGAAATAGGACAGCTGCAGTATTTTAAAGGTGGTCTGGTACTAATATTTACTTCCTTCTCCACAAAAAGCAGAACCTCTGTCTGTAATAGAAGGGGAAAGTGGTCTTTAGGATGACCACCAAACAGATTTTCATTTGTCCTCAGATACTCTTACACTGGCTCACTCCCAGTGTCCAGTGGCGGATCCAGGGGGGGGGGGGGCTTGCTGCCGGCGGCTGCACACTATGTGCAGGTCCGTTTGGCAGTGACAGGCAGGGACAGTGTGCTGCCCGGCTGCTCTGATTGTGTGCACTCCTCCTTGGGCTCTCTGCCAATTGCTTCCACTCCTCCATTGTCTTTGCACCTCTTTTAGTGGTTCTAAATCTATTAGCTGCACCCACACTAATGGGCACAGGTTTCAGCCTGCATTCAATGTACCCCTTGCATCCCAGTAGTTGTTTGGAGAGTTGTAGTGTTATTTGTTTACTGTATTGTACTGTTATAACATGCACTATCTTGTTGTTTGCCCTCTGTATGGTGCTGCGGGCCTCATGTGGCACACTATAAATATAGAAGTTAATAATAATAATAATGAAATAAATTAACATACCAAGAACTTATATAAATAAGTATGTCTAAATATATATCTGGAGTTCTATGTTCTCCCTGTGTTTGCGTGGGTTTCCTCTGGGTGCTCCGTTTTCCTCCCACAATCCAAAAAACATACTAGTAGGTTAATTGGCTGCTATCAAATTGACCCTAGTCTATGGGGCATATTCAATTGTGCCGTACTCGCTGCGCATAAAAACCGCTACCGTTATTACGGTAGTAATTAGCTGGATTTCAGCTCGCGGCTCAGGGAGCTGCGAGCTGAAATCCAGCAAGGAAATTACCGTATTAATGGTTTTCCTGCGCATTATTACCATAATGTTATGAGCCACAGCTCCCCGAAGGGCCGCCGTGACTCACTTCTGGCGGTCCCAGGCGTCCCGGCCGTCTCTATGACGACCGGGGCGTCACTTCCGCCTCCTGCATCCCGGTTGCCTAGGCAACAGCCGGGACGCTCTGACTCGCCTGCCACAACGCTGGCCGGCTGTCATACAGCCGGGCACAGGCGTGCAGGAGGAGATTATGAATTACAGCTGCAGCTGCCAGGGACTCTGGAGGACGGTAGGCGGTATGCTTCTTCTCTCTATTTTGTATTACAGTACTTTAAGAACTATTATGCTGTCAGGGATTGGCTACATGTATGGGAGGAGATTCTGCACGTTGACTGATTGGTTCCTCTCACTATTTAAGGCAAGTGAGGACATAGCCTCATTGCCAGTTATAGCTTCCTGTGTAGCTAGGCTCCTGTTCCTGTTTCCCTGCTCCTGTTCTGTATTCTAGTTTGGATTTCCCGTGTATGACCCCTGGCTTGTTTCTGGACCTCGTTGTATTGCCTGTGACCCCTGACCCCGGCTCGTTATCTGGTATCGCTGCCTGCTGCCGGCCCTTGACCTTGGCTTGGATCTCACATTGCCGTGTCTACTTCGCTACCTCAGGGTTCTCCCCAGTCAGTGCACACTACATGACCCTCCGTTGTCTGCAGCCAAGTCTGTCCCCACCACTAGGGGCTCCAGCAAACACCAGACTTTGGAGTAGACTCCGGGTTTTGTCGTACTGACTGAAGGAGTTCCTAACATTATAACTGGCCTAAAGACGATCCTACCCTCCTCTGATGGATCCCAGTCCGGCTCAAGTCCTAGCGGGACAGATCCAGGCCGTTTCACAGGTGGTTCAGGATCTCTCAATCAGGTTGTCTGCTCAAGAAGAAGCCGCCAAGGCCTCACAAGCTACTATGGCACCAGCCCTTGAGCCTAAGTTAAACCTTACGGACCGTTTTTCGGGGAATAGAGCCTTGTTTCGGAATTTTAAGGAGAGCTGCAAGCTATATTTCCGTCTCAGGCCCCGCTCCTCGGGTTCGGAGCAACAAAGGGTTGGTATAATCATCTCCTTACTTCAGGGCGACCCTCAGTCCTGGGCGTTCAGTTTGACCCCGGTTAATCCTGCTCTGCAGTCCGTGGATGCCTTTTTCAACGCCCTTGGTCTTCTATATGATGATCCCGACCGTGTGGCCTCTGCTGAATCGCATCTGAGAGCGCTAAGACAAGGACGACGTTCAGCGGAAGAATATTGTGCCGAGTTCAGACGCTGGTCGGTCGATAGTCAGTGGAATGATCCCGCGTTACGGAGTCAGTTCCGCCAAGGGCTCTCGGAGCAGATAAAAGATTCCCTGGTCCAGTACCCTTCGTCACCCTCCTTGGAGGCCTTAATGCAACTAGTCATTAAAATTGTTCGCAGGATCAAAGAGAGGAGATCTGAAAAGGAGGCTGCTTCACCATCATGGTTCCCTCCGGTCGACTACTCGGCCCCTCAGGACTCGTCGGAGCCTATGCAGTTAGGGGCTTATCGCCTGTCCCCCGAGGAAAGATCCAGGAGACGATCGCTGGGACTATGTCTATACTGCGGCAATAAGGGTCATCTCTTGCGCACCTGTCCTAACAAGGCGGGAAAAGACCAGGCCTAGGAGTAAAGGAAGAGGTACGCCTAGGTCTCCAAATGGTCTCTTCCAAGAATTCTGTTCTCATACCTGCCCGGCTCATGTATGGAAATCGGTCTGTTTCCATCCCTGCTTTCATAGATAGCGGTGCAGCTGGGAATTTTCTGGATGTAAAATTCGCCCAAGTACTGGGGATTTCTTCTGTAAACTTAGACTCGGAGATCACGGTCTGCGGATTGGACGGTAAACCGTTGACTGATGGAAGGATCTCATTCCAAACTCTGCCTCTGCACCTTACCGTGGGAGCTCTCCACTCCGAAGTCCTCTCATTTTTTCTGATTCCCTGTTACTCCGTGCCATTGATTTTAGGGCATCCTTGGTTTCAACTCCACAATCCTCACATCGATTGGGGCACCGGGGAGATCCTACGATGGGGTAAGACCTGTTCATCAACCTGTCTCACCCTTCCCCTTCGGGTGGTTCTGCCTAGTCCTGAAACTCTACCTTCATCATACCAGGAGTTCCACGATGTGTTCTCCAAGAAGGAGGCTGATTCTCTTCCCCCGCATCGTAGCTACGATTGCTTCATTGATCTGGTTCCAGGTGCCAAGCTTCCTAAGGGAAGATTATATGCTCTGTCCATTCCTGAGACCAAGGCTATGGATGACTATGTGGAGGAGAACCTACGTAAGGGATTCATTCGGCCGTCTAAATCCCCCATAGGAGCCGGTTTCTTCTTTGTGGCCAAGAAAGACGGGACCCTTCGACCATGCATCGACTATCGGGGCTTGAATGGGATTACCGTGAAGAATACCTACCCTTTGCCTCTCATCTCTGTGCTCTTTGATCAGCTCAAACAGGCCACGATCTTCTCCAAGATTGATCTGAGAGGAGCATATAATTTGATCCGGATCAGAGAAGGGGATGAGTGGAAGACGGCTTTCAACACCCATTCAGGCCATTACGAATATCGGGTCATGCCCTTTGGCCTATGTAATGCCCCCGCGGTGTTTCAAGATTTTATCAATGATGTCCTACAAGAATTTCTGGAAAAATTCGTTGTGGTCTACCTTGACGACATCTTGATATATTCCAAGTCATTGGAGCAGCACCGTATACAAGTTAAAAAGGTCCTCCTCAAACTGCGCCAACACTGCCTTTTTGCCAAACTCGAGAAATGCGAGTTCGAGGTCACCCAGGTCACATTCCTCGGATATGTCATCTCTCCTTGTGGCTTCTCTATGGACCCCAGTAAAGTCCAGGCAATTCTTAATTGGGTCCGGCCTAGCAATCTAAAGGCTATTCAGAGGTTTTTAGGATTCGCTAACTACTATAGACGATTCATCCAAGCATTCTCAGTGTTAGTGGCGCCTATCACTGCCCTGACCAGAAAAGGGGCCGATACTGCTAATTGGCCTTCCGTTGCGGTGACATCCTTCCAGGCTCTCAAGGATGCTTTCGTCTCGGCACCCGTCCTCGGACATCCCAATCCAGAACTACCATTTGTTATCGAAGTAGACGCCTCGGACATCGGGGCTGGGGCCATCCTCTCTCAGAAGGATATTGAGGACCACAGGCTGCACCCCTGTGCATTCTTTTCTAAGAAATTTTCTTCTGCTGAGACTCACTACGATATGGGTAATCGGGAATTGCTAGCAGTTAAATGGGCATTCGAAGAATGGCGACACTGGTTAGAAGGGGCTAACCATGTTATCACGGTGTATACCGACCATAAAAATTTGCAATATATTCAATCCGCTAAGATTGTGAATTCCCGACAAGCCCGGTGGGTCCTCTTCTTTTCCCGTTTTAAATTCACTATTTCATTCCGGCCAGGATCCAAAAACACGAAAGCTGATGCCTTATCTCGCAGCTTTGTCGCCTCACATCCTCCTTCCACAGAACCCTCTTTTATTGTTCCCGCGTCCAAGATTATTCTTGGTCTGACTCAGGATCTCAGTACGATTCTCCATGACCTTCAACATTTGGCGCCTCCGGCTACGCCTAAGGGTAAATTATTCGTACCTGACCATTTGAGGAAAACGGTTCTAGTGGAATGTCATGATAACATGACTACGGGTCATCCTGGAGTATCCAAAACGGTGGAACTTTTGTCTCGTTCAGTCTGGTGGCCTTCGTTATCTGCGGACACCAAGGAATTTGTCTTAACCTGTGAATCCTGTGCCAGGAATAAATCCTCCCGCAAACTTCCTGCAGGTCCCCTGATGCCTCTGTCTGTTCCGGTAAGACCCTGGACACACATATCCATGGACTTCATCGTGGAACTGCCTCGATCATCCAGCTTTAACACCATCTGGGTGATAGTAGACAGATTTAGTAAGATTGCTCACTTCGTTCCCCTTGCAGGACTACCGTGTGCCAGAACATTGGCTTCCCTATTCATTCAGCATGTTTTCAGGCTCCATGGACTGCCCATTAACATTGTTTCAGACCGTGGCTCCCAATTTGTCGCTACTTTCTGGAAAGCGTTCTGTACTCAATTGGGGATCAAGGTTTGTCTGTCATCAGGGTATCACCCACAGTCCAACAGACAAACAGAAAGGGTTAACCAATCCCTTGAGCAATTTCTCCGTCTTTATGTAACCAAATGCCATAGCGACTGGGCTGCTCTGCTTCCCTGGGCAGAGTTTGCCTATAACAACTCGTGCCATTCTTCTACTCTGGTATCCCCATTTTTCTGTAACCTGGGATTCCATCCTCGGTCCAACTCACTGGAAGTTCTGAATCAAGCTAAACCTACTTCTTCGATTTCTCATCTAGGCCGGATATGGAGAAAGGTTCACATTGCCCTCAAACAAGCTTCATTCAAGTCTAAACATTATGCTGATCGGCATCGTGGACCATGTTCTTTCAAGGTTGGGGACAAGGTGTGGCTCTCCACCCGCAACATTAAACTTAAGCAACCTTGTAGGAAGTTAGGTTCCAGGTTCATTGGACCCTTCTCCATTATTAAACGGATTAACCCTGTGGCTTTTAAATTAAGACTTCCTTCTTCACTCAAGATTCCTAATACCTTTCACTGTTCTTTGCTAAAAGCAGTCACATGGTCGCATAAGTTCAGACCACATCAATTGCACAGACCTCGTCCTGTCTCAGTCAGAGGGCACCAGGAGTTCATCGTTGAAAGAATTCTAGACTCCAAAAAGGTACAAAGCCAGATCCACTTTTTGGTCCACTGTAAGGGCTACGGCCCGGAGGAACGGTCTTGGGTGCCGCGGAAACATCTCCACGCTGACCAGCTCATTAAAGACTTCTTCAAAAAGTATCCTGGGAAACCTGGAAGTCGGGGTGCCTTGACCCCTCCTCAAGGGGGGGTACTGTTATGAGCCACGGCTCCCCGAAGGGCCGCCGCGACTCACTTCTGGCGGTCCCAGCCGTCCCGGCCGTCTCTATGACGACCGGGGCGTCACTTCTGCCTCCTGCGTCCCGGTTGCCTAGGCAACAGCCGGGACGCTCTGACTCGCCTGCCACAACGCCCGGCCGGCTGTCATACAGCCGGGCACAGGCGCGCAGGAGGAGATTATGAATTACAGCTGCAGCTGCCAGGGACTCTGGAGGACGGTAGGCGGTATGCTTCTTCTCTCTATTTTGTATTACAGTACTTTAGGAACTATTATGCTGTCAGGGATTGGCTACATGTATGGGAGGAGATTCTGCACGTTGCCTGATTGGTTCCTCTCACTATTTAAGGCAAGTGAGGACATAGCCTCATTGCCAGTTATAGCTTCCTGTGTAGCTAGGCTCCTGTTCCTGTTTCCCTGCTCCTGTTCTGTATTCTAGTTTGGATTTCCCGTGTATGACCCCTGGCTTGTTTCTGGACCTCGTTGTATTGCCTGTGACCCCTGACCTCGGCTCGTTATCTGGTATCAATGCCTGCTGCCGGCTCTTGACCTTGGCTTTGATCTCACATTGCCGTGTCTACTTCGCTACCTCAGGGTTCTCCCCAGTCAGTGCACACTACACGACCCTCCGTTGTCTGCAGCCAAGTCTGTCCCCACCACTAGGGGCTCCAGCGAACACCAGACTTCGGAGTAGACTCCGGGTTTTGTCGTACTGACTGAAGGAGTTCCTAACACATAATAACGGTAATAATGCGCGGACCACAAGATTGTTGGCGTTTCTGCCGACAATTGAATATGCCCCTGTCTGTCTGTGTGTGTGTGTTAGGGAATTTAGACTGTAAGCTTTATTACGCTGCGGAATTAGTTACGCTATATAAATAAATAAATAAATGATGATATCTATAACAAATAAACAAAAACCTGGGGGACAGCAGCCAATCCTGGGGGATGGCAGCCAGCAAGTTTTACAGCTAATGTAGTAGCAAAACTCTGGACACCTATATGACCTAAAAATTGCTTATGGCATAAGATCCACCCCATACTTTCTTTTAGGTCCTAAATTAGGTAAAATAACCTATTTAAATGTATCCTAACAGTGCATGAATCTGAATTATGGATAATTAAGCCTTATGACTATACAATTTTTAAAAAACAAAACAGGGACATATATATACACGTTACTTCTAATTTCCAATTAGACCCCAGGCTTACCATCCCCTAAACATTGGTACCTTCTTCCTGGAGCCAAGAAGTCTGTTCAAACAGCTATGATGGGACAAGTCCTCCTGTGCCTGCAGCACTTTCCTCAACTGCATTCAGCATTGTGGGACCCACAATTCTAGTGATAGAGGGAGCATAGGAAAAGCATTGAAGGAGGTGTGATTACCTATCGGGGGTTAAATATGTACAGTCCGTTTATGATTGTAAACCTTTACTTTTGGGTCCTATATCACAAAGTGTCTCAGTAATGTCACAAGGTCATAATTTTTAGGTTATTTCCTCAGCCCACAGAATGGCCTCCATTGTGTGTAAGTGGCAGGTGTTCTTAAATAATTTTGCTATTGATTTAGATTAGAGGAAAGTTTGAGCTGTCATACATAGATACACAGATTGTAAGGTTGAAAAAACACAGGTTCATCAAGGTCAACCTTTCATAAATTCTAACTGCGTTAATCCAAAACAAGACAAAACTAAATCCTTAGTGAGACAGTTGCCAGTTTACCCTTACAGGTAGTAAAAATTCCTTCCAGTCCAAAAATTGCAATTGAATACATTTCCTCACTCAATCAGCCCCATAATGTCCTTTACTAATTATAGATATACATTGTTAGGCTGCCGGTCTCGTAATAAACAGAACTAGTGGTAGAGGTCTTCGCCTATGGCAGCCGCCTTTCCCGTAGAGCTTGATGTGCTCATAGGTACTCGGATGCCCCCAGGTATTAACTCTTATTGTAATGTAAGTTTACTAACAAAACCGCAGCGGCAGGGCCGGAGGAAGCAATTCAGATGATAATGGATGGTCAGACGTAAACCGAGGTCAGGGGTCCGAAGCAAGCAGAGTAATCAAAGACAGGGCAATAGGTCAGGGCTGGCAGCAAGCAGGGATATCCAAATAACAAGAAGAGGTCAGGGCAATCGGAGTTCGAGCAGGTCCAGAACAAAGTTCAAAACGAGAAATCTATCAGGAGTCACCAACTCAGTACACACAGCAGTTCAGCAATCCACAAGGAATTAAACACTATAAACGGCAGGGAGGCTAAGCCCTCCCTGAGTTAAATACTGAAAAGGACCAATCAGCATGGAGATGTGAGATAGGGTAATTGGCCCCCAGAAGTAGACTGATAAATGGGCTAATTAGCCCCACAAGTGTTAGAGTGCACATGCCCGGATTTCAGCATTGCCGGGACGCGGCGCTGGCCTAGAACAGCGTCCCGGACGTTTCCCTGACAATGGCTGGGAAACAGGAAGTGGAAGTGACGTCATGACAACGGCCGGGACAACAGCCGGGTCGCAGGGCAACGATTTTTCCATTGAACTAAAAAATGGACTTGTCCTTGGAATTTTGTAGAATCACAAATTCCTGACGTCCATCCAAATTAAATGACCGAGTTCTCAGAGGCTGAAGACATCAAAACTGACTTGAATAGAGCACCGGTTTGAGAAGAGAGCAATGGAAAGTGTTCTCAAGGAGCGAGGAAGTTTTAACCTGAAAGCCAAAGGATTAACTTATTTAATGATACTGAAGGGTCCAATGAATTTAGGTCTGAGTTTTTTACAGGGTTGTCTGAGCTTGATGATACGAGTAGAGAGCCAGACCTTCTTACCTACTTTAAAAGAACATGTAGTACGATGGCGGTTAGCAAATATTTTAGACTGAAATGAGGCCTGCTTCAAGGAAGACTGAACTTTTTTCCAAATGATCTTGAGATTGGAAGCTGTGGAACGTATCTCCGGGAGACCAGAAGAGCTGAGCGAAAATAAAGAATTAGATCTGGGATGAAAGTCAAAATTGCAATAAAAAGGAGAAGTATGAGTGGACGAATGTAATTAGTCATTGTATACAAATTCTGCCCATGGTAGTAGAGAAAACCAGTTGTCATGGAATTCTGAGGTGTACAATCGTAAAAACTGTTCCAGAGACTAGTTGACCCTCTCCGTCTGTCTGTTTGATTGTGGGTGATATGCGGATGACAGACTGATGCTAATCCCTAAAAGGATACAAAAAGATTTCCAAAACTGTACAATAATTTGAGAGCCACGATCAGAGACAATGTCCGTGGGGAAATATGTTGAACAAACAGCTATACTCCGTGCACTAAGAAGTCTAGTTAAGGGTATAAAATGAGATATTTTACTAAATCGATCGACAACCACTCATATAGTATTGTGCCCTGCAGAAGACGGAAGGTCTATAATAAAATCCATAGATAAGTGCATCCAAGGCTTCAAAGGAATGGACAATGGAACAAGCTGGCCTGAAGGACAATTCCTGGGAATCTTGTTCTTCGCACAGTTTTCACAAGACAAAACGAAGTTCCTGACATCTGAGAACAATGATGGCCACCACACAGAACGTGAAAAAATCCCTTCTGTCTTGGAAATATCAGGATGCCCAGCGGTCTTGCTGTCATGAGCTTCAGAGAGGACCATGTTTCTTAAATGGACTACTGGAACAAATATACGGTTCGCCGGAGTTCCTGTGGTGACTATTTTTTTAAATCTATGGATAGTTACCCCTAAATCCTGAGTTAATACAGCATGAATAATACAAGGTGAAATAAAGGGCAGTGGTTCACAGACAGGTACATGATGTGAAATGAAACTTCTTGATAATGCATCCGGCCTGATGTTTTTGGATCCGGGTCTGTAGGTAATAACGAATCGGAAACGGGTAAAAAAGAGATCTCAGCGGGCCTGTCTAGGGTTCAACCTCTTGGCAGACTCGATATTCTGGAGGTTTTTGTGATCAGTTATAACTGAAATGACATGAATGGCTCCTTCCAGCCAATGACGCAATTCTTCAAAGGCCCATTTAATGGCTAAAAGTTCCAGATTACCTACATCATATGGTCTCAGCGACAGAAAATTTACTGGAAAAAAATGCACAAAGATGCAGGAAGAGGGTCTTTCTGAGAGACGCCAGCGCCAGCTCCTACATCAGAGGCATCAACCTCTAAAACAAAGTGTATATCTGGATTTGGGTGTCAGAGGACATAGGCAGAAATGAATTCCCTTTTGAGAGCTTTGAATGCAGTTATCGCTTGAAAAAACCAATTACTGGAATCCATTCCCTTACGGATAAGCGTGAAAATAGGGGCTACTAGATCTGAGAAACCACAAATAAATCTTCTATAACAGTTCGCGGATAGCTTTGAGATTATTGGGTTGTTCCCAATCCAGGATGGCTTGATCTTTAGTTGGATCCATAGAGAAACCAGCAAGGGAAATTATGTACCCCAAAAATGATACCTTCTGTACTTCGAATTCGCACTTCTCTAACTTGGCAAAGAGATGGTGATCACAAAGTTTTTGGAGGACCTGTTTAACATGGATCCAATGTAACAGCAAGGACTGTGAATATATCAGGATATCATCCAAATACATAACAACGAATTGACCAAGAAATTCGTCTCATTTATGAGATCCTGAAATACTGCGGGTGCATTAGAAAGACCGAACGGCATGACTATGTATTTGTAATGGCCAGAATTTGTGTTGAATGCCGTTTTCCATTTGTCCTCTCTAATGCGGATAAGGTTATATGCTCCGCAGTGATCAATTTTAGTAAAGATGGTAGCAGTTTTTTAATTGATCAAATAACATGGAGATGAGGGGAAGAGGATAGGTGTTTTTGACAGTAGTTTTGTTAAGGCCCCGAAAATCGATGCAAGGCCGCAATCCACTGTATTTTTTTGATACAAAGAAACATCCGGCTCCTACTGGGGATTTAGAGGGTCTAATAAAACCTTTTTCCAGATTTTCCTCTACATACACTTGCCTGGCCTTGGTCTCTGGACCGAGAGTGAATACAACCTTATTTTGGGTAATCTAGAACTTGATATCAAGTCAATGGCACACTCAAAATCCCAATGTGGAGGCAGAGAGTCAGCTGCTTTTTTAGAGAACACATCCCGGAATTTGTGGTATTGAGGAGGAAGTTGCTTGGACATGGGTAAAACAGAATCCGGAGGGGCAAGATCAGACAAGACTGAACAGTGGGAACTCATTGGGTAATTTCCCCTTTAGCCAAATCCACTACTGTGTTATGGAGGGAGAACCAAGGATGGCCTAATATTAACGCCCACAGTTAACTGCAGCAGAGGAGTTTCATAAATAATTTTGCCACCAGGCAATGGACCTCCATCCAGGCCACAGACTGTAATAGCAGAATCAAGCTTCACAGAAGGGATCCCGGAAGAATGAGCGAATCCGATGTCCAGAAATTTGCCAGCGACATCACTATCTACAAAAGTTGAGAGAGCCACAGAACGAGCACCGTGAGTGATGCATGCAGGAACTAAAACTGCATTTTTGGAGGAGATGATTTGCAGACCTAGAAGAACTTCCCCCTTATTACCTAGGCTTGCTCTTTTCTTGATTTTTTAGGACAGGAGCGGGAAAAGTGACCCTTGATGCCCCAGTAGAGACAAAGGCCTTGAGTAGGTCTTCCATTCTTTTCCTCAGAAGAAAGACGGTATGCTCCAAATTGCATGGGCTCTTCAGTGTCCATTGATGTGGGAATAAACGCAGATGAAAAAGATGGTACTTCCTTTTCCACCTTCCTCTCCTTGAGCCTTGTCAATTTTGATGGCGAGCTGCATGAGGGTCTCCAGAGATGTTGGAGAAGGATACTGCACAAGAGCATCTTTGATTTGTTCTTACAAACCTAAGCAAAATTGGTAACATACATGTAATTCGTTCTAAGGCACCCAGTCCAATTTTAAATTATATTAGGGAAGTTGCCATCACCAACCCATGTGGTAAGGAATTTCACAGTTTAACCACTCTTACAGTAAATAATACCTTCCTATGCTCATTGAGAAAACCTTTCTTCAACATGAATTTCAGTATGATTATTTATGGCAGTAGGCAGAGGGGCACACAGATGAAACAAAACTTTATTGGTATCATTTTGGTTGAGACATCTGTATGACAGCTATAGCATGCCTTGGTTTCTGGTAGAATACTGCATTACACCATCTCCCAGGTGTCTTTCTCCAAGGAGTCAACATGTGTACTTTTGTGTACTGCTGTCTACCTTACCATCAGACCCAGGTGAAACCACAGCAGGCCAGAGACTTTGGACTTGAAGGAGGAAGGTTTACTTGTGGCAAGGGAGCCACTGGGGAACAAGGGCTAAAAAAAAGTGTGTGGGGGGGGGATATATGTGACAAAACAAGTTTGATAACCCCGTAACCAGCCTGTTTCTCATTTCTCACAAAGTGTGGATTATAGCATGTACTTTTTATAGCCCTTGCTTTTGTTCCCCAGCTCGGCAGAATACCACTGCTGTGTCTAGTTACATGTGGATAAGGGGACATTGTAGCTCATTGTAAATATGTATATTGTGTATTGTATATTGATGATGTGGCAGTGAGGTTGTTATTCATTGTCCTTAAAAGTGAAGCGTGGGTTATGGATAAAGATCAGGTGGTGCCCAGGATACAGGTGAAGGGGCTGGAGCTGCATTCATTCTCTCCCCTCCTGCCTCTACAGGAAGCATGGAACAGCTGGGGACCCTGTGACATCACAAAGTAGTGTAAGGGATTAATTTTAGGAGGGGCTGACTGCTACCTTATCTTTGGAGGTGGGGAGGCCAATTAGTATCAATTGTTCTCATAGGACTAGTCCAGATATTGTGCCTGCATCCCAGCAGGGGGCTTCTGTGGAAGCACAGCTCATCATCACCCCCCCCCCCCTCCAATCTCCAACCCCCTGATCCGAGACCTACCAATGTTTAAAGAGAGAAAGCCAGGGGTTTGCCCAGGGAGGGGAAAGCACTGTGGAAATTTGACCCTAGATAGAGCCACTCTAGGGGGGCAGGGGGTGTTCATTCTGGGATTTTATTAATGGAAGATACAAGGTCTGGTTTTTGAGTTGTTGTTCTCTACCAGAGTCTACATATGCACCTGAGAGAAATCCATGGGTCTTCAAGTCTGGACAGCCAGGTGACTAACTTCTTAAGCTAGTGGGGTAAGAGACAGATGATGTGGTAAACTTGTTTGGCATTTTCTTTACTGTGTGTACATAATAATCTAGTGATTGTTTTTATTACAATAAATGTATTTCTTTACTTTCTAACTGCATTTGCCTGAGTGACTATACGAATCCTAAATGGTACTGGGTAGACTTCCCTGGCATAGTAAGGCACCCGTGGGTGGCCAGCCAGTGTGAAGTGGGTAGCATTGGGCCAGATAAACCCGGTATCTTCCCACATTCCATACTTTCACTGGGACACATCTGGTGCCTTTTATTTGCACATTGACGGAGAAGTGCTTCCCTAGGTGCATTTACCTACTGTAAAACAAAGCTTCAAGTACACAATTTCCACATATAATAAACATAAACCGGATGTCCCTTCATTGTCATGGTTAATTTAAGCCATAAATAAAGCTAAACCAATCAATATTTTAGGGGGAAAAACTAAAAGCTGTATGAATCGCTATGGTTCGAAAAGGTAGGAGGTTGGACTTTTGAAGTAACCATAACACTTTTGAAAAGTTGACTTCTCCACAAACCTAGGCATTCTTAGTTTGCTGAGGTGACTATCAACAGCAAAAACAAGATGTGCACATGTGCAAAACAAACACATTTTACAGGGTTCATCAAATGCATGCTGTAAATGAGGTCCACTGACTGCACTTTACTTCTGTAATATGGAGATAATTACTCTAAGGAATGCAGAGAGTTTGAGTACCCTAGAAGAAATGAATGTAATAGGGGTATAGTACTACAGAGTATTATTAAGTAGTTTTAGAGTACTAATAGACTAATACTTTAATATAAATTAAATAGAATATATGTTAAACAAATTCTAAGAGTGCAAAAAGAACTCACAACCATACAAACGTTTTGCACAAAAAAATGTAAAGATGTACATTGTTTTTCTTCTCCTTGTGTTAAACTATGTTCTTGCCTTAACCTACAAACTACAAAAACAAATTAAATCCTTCTTGGTTCTGCACTTCAGCTCTAACCTCAGTTAAAAGCTCAGAAAAGCAGCAGCTGAAATTATTTAAAGGTAATTGATTGCAACCTGTCCAAGTTTAATCATCTTGCTCACTTATAAACTCCAAGGAAATCCCCCCAAAAGATTAAATACATACTTAATACAAAACAATGCTCTTAGGTACAGTGGCACACGCAGAGGGGGGTTTCTGAGTCTCCAGAAACCCCCCCCTGCACTAACTTAGTGCTCACCATAGCGGCACTGTCCTATACAGCAGCCGCGGCGCTGGGAAAGAAGCGTCCGCGGCGGTGCTGTATACAATACAGCACCGCCGTGGATGCTTCTTTCACAGCGCCGCGGCTGCTGTATAGGACAGCGCTGCCGAAACAGAGCTGCTGCGCATATGCGGGCGCATGCGCAGCAGCTCTCTCTCGTGTTTTTTTTTGGGGGGGGGGTCAGAGGGGGGAAATCTCCCCCCCTGACAATCCTGCGTGCACCCCTGAGATAGTACTATGTACTTAACAGAACAAATGTAGTTTTTATGCAGCTACTAGAAAACTTAAAAATCTTAACTCATTTTTAAGAGTAACATTTTGCATATTTGAATTCGTATAAAACCATATTAAATAAGCATTTGTGTAGTTGACTGTGTTCCATATATACATTAACTGGTGTTACAATATTAGGGAATATAATTTAAACATAAGATACAACTGGCATAAAAGATAGAGGCATATAACATATGTAACTAACTCAAAATGAAACATGTCTGAAAAAAATAGGCTAGTGTGATATATAGGTAGTTTTGAATGTAATACTAAGATAGAGAATACAGTGACAGGTGCACTATGATATATGGCAGCCTCACAATAGATAAAACAAATTGTAATTTCATGGTTATTAAATCCTGGCGTAGAACTACAGGAAGCCATCGTATGACATTTGTTTTTTAGTTTTTTTTAGCCTAATAAGGAAGTAAAGTCACAGGAAATTTATTAAAGATGTCTGTAGTGTCCATCTGTGTAAAAGTGTCTGACACTGGGAAATGCCTGTAAATACACCAGCTGTATGTAAAATGAGGAAACAGATGGAAATGCCCTATGTCACCAGACGAAGTGACATTTCATTTATTTTTCAGAACAACATTTGTTTTCTAATTCTGAGCTCTTTGGGGACATTCCCTTGTTGACGTGGGTACCTCATGAGAATGCTGTTTATTTACGTAATGCTGTTTCACAATTTTAATATTTTCTAGACTTACAACCCACCTCTCTGAACATGAAATATTCATCCATACTTAAAGTGCCTGCATACAGTGGAGGCAGTCATTAGTAGGCTGGAGAAACATCCTAACAATTTGCTATGACCGAGTCCCATGGCTGAAACATTTGTATGACAGCTATAGCGTGCCTTGGTTTCTGGTAGAATACTGCATTACGCTGTCTCCCAGGTGTTTTTCTCCAAGGAGCCAACATGTAATATATTCAATAAAAGCCAAGCAGGTGCTGTACAGTGCATACCTGCCAACATCCCCAAAATTAAAATAGGAACAAAATATACCACACTCCTTACAATCCTAATCCCGCCCATTTTGGGGAAGCTCTCTCCCACTTAAGTTCTGAACATTTTGGTTGTTGGCAGGTAACATAGTTATAGAATAAGGAAGCCTCTATATATGGTAGTTTGTTGCAGTAAGACCCAAGCATGTAGCATCATGGGGCTATGGCATGCTATTAGTCACTTAGGGCTAGATTTACTAAGCTGCGGGTTTGAAAAAGTG
Organism: Mixophyes fleayi; assembly: GCF_038048845.1. Classification (NCBI taxonomy): domain Eukaryota; kingdom Metazoa; phylum Chordata; class Amphibia; order Anura; family Limnodynastidae; genus Mixophyes; species Mixophyes fleayi. Next base: position 167,635,672 of record NC_134407.1, read on the forward strand.
GGGATGTTGCCTATAGCAACCAATCAAATTCTAGCTTTCATTTATTTAGTACCTTCTCCAAAATGACAGCTAGAATCTGATTGGTTGCTATAGGCAACATCCCAACATTTTCAAAGCCGCAGCCAGGGCCATCTTTTCCATTGGGCACGATGGGCAGCTGCCCGGGGGCCCCACGGGCAAGGGGGCTCCATAGGCACGGCTCTAAATGAGAATAAATAATCCTGCAAAAGAAAAAACCTGCAAAAAAAACCTTCAAGGGTCACTGAGCAAGTACATCTATCTATCTCTATCTCTATATATCTATATTTATATCTGTATCTGTATATATCTATATATCTAGGGGCCCCGGTGCACTGCTTTGTCCGGGGGCCCATAATGTTGTTAAGATGGCCCTGCCCACAGCTTAGTAAATCTAACCCTTAGAGTGCTTGCATCAGGGGGGCAAAATTTGCCAGCCTTAATATATCAATTAGCCTTTATTTTTGCAGAGTTTGGCAGCAAAGATGTGAATAAAGAAAACAAAACACTATTGCTCAGAGTTCTGGCCACTCTACTGTTACCAGAAGTCCATAATTGTCTTGTATTTGATATTCCTACACTTAATGTTGTAGATGCATTGTACACATAAACTAAAGCTTTGCCTTCCTGTCTGAGCAGAGAGCAAGAGCTGCATGAAAACAAAAAGCCACTTAAAAGCTGTGAAATGTCAGGGTAACAAGAAGTGAAAGCAGAGAGGTGAGATGAGCAGGTGTGGAGAGAACAAAGGCTGGGTGGGGAGGCTTTTGGAGCACATATTTGTATAAAACATACACGCTTCTTAAAGTGGCACAACATGCCATCTCTCAATTACCATTTTCCCTCAGCACATAGTTATATAAGCATCCACTATTGCAACCTGTAAACGGGAATTCATTACAATGCTCAACCGATATGCACAGCAAAATGCCTTGGTTTCGCAATGGTGCACCTGTTCGGATTCCCAGCCCACATTAAGGTACACACCTACCCTCTGCCTGCTCTCAGCAGATATCTCTGCAACCTAAAATAGGGCTTAGGTGTGCAGATAAGTGGGAAATGCTGAAGGGACACAGGAGCTGATAAAGAGTAAGGACAACTTAAGTTTGCTCTGCACATGCCCAGAAAAGTGTTCCTATGCATGATTTTGACATTAACACCCACATGCACTTATTGTTTCACAATAAAAACAATGAAGATACACTAAAATAGCTAATATATAAAAATATATCAAAATAAATTTATATAATATATAAAATGAATAAAATACATTTTGAAATATAAATAAAAGGAGTGATGATATAATATATGAATATAAGATGAATAAATATATATATATATATATATATATATAAATTATATAGATAAAATATTGTTTTGCTGGAGAGATAAAACATTGAAACATAAATAATAATTGATCCAAGCCAGTAGCAACTATAAAACTCTCCAGTAATATCTGGGTATTTTAATGATATCACCTATTTGGAACTTTACACTGCCTGTTGGATTGTGATCCATGTAACAGTTAGGGGGTATATTTACTAAACTAAGAGTTTGAAAAAGTGGAGATGTTGCCTATAGCAACCAATCAGATTCTAATTATCATTTATTTAGTGCAGTTTACAAAATGACAGCTAGAATCTGATTGGTTGCTATAGGCAACATCTCTACTAAAACCGCAGTTTAGTAAATATACCCCTTAGAATCTAGTAAACTCCCGAAGCTCTCTCAAACAACAGGTCTTCTCTTAATGGTATCACCCAAGGGCAGCTGTGCCAATCTCTTTATAGGATGTTGGTAGACATTTAACATTTTTACCCCAGAGGTGCTGGATGTGACCCTGGTTCTACAGCGTAGATATACAAAGACAAATGAGTTAGTTGTGGGCAGCACAGTGGCCTAGTGGTTAGCACTTGTGCTTCACAGCACTGGGGTCATGAGTTCGATTCCCGACCATGGCCTTATCTGTGTGGAGTTTGTATGTTCTCCCTGTGTTTGCGTGGGTTTCCTCCGGGTGCTCCGGTTTCCTCCCACACTCCAAAAACATACTGGTAGGTTAATTGGCTGCTATCAAAAATTGACCCTAGTCTCTACCTCTCTGTCTGTATGTATATGTATATGTATATGTCTATGTGTGTGTGTGTGTGTCTATATTAGGGAATTTAGACTGTAAGCTCCAATGGGGCAGGGACTGATGTGAATGAGTTCTCTGTACAGCGCTGCGGAATTAGTGGCGCTATATAAATAAATGATGATGATGATGATGATGATGATTAGTTATGGAGATGCCAGGGAAAATTAGATTCAGTAAAGATACGAACGGGTAACACTACATTTATTTACTGACCGGGGCACACTAGATTTAATATTTTAGCCAAAAGGGGTCATTTTTTTAAAATATTTTCCCTAGTACCTGTTATAGATTTAATGGAATTTGGATGAATTCAAGTAATTAATTTATATATATATATATATATATATATATATATATATATATATATATGTGTGTTTATACTTTAATAGATAATAATACAAGTTAATATTCTGCAGGGAAGAATAGTCTGTTCGATTGAGGCCTTACAAAGAGGAAGATAAGACACATTCTTGCTGTTTGTCTGTACCAAGGTACCAGAAGACTTGATTAAACTAGATGTGTAGTGGGCCCCTCCAAAGACAAATTCTGGATAGAGGGATAGTGCTAAAACACACCCGGGGGTAAATGTATGAATCTCCGGATTCTTCAACTCCGGCGAGTTCAGCGTCTTCAGCGCTTAAATTTAAAGCGGCGCGCCTTGTAAAGGGGGAAACTTCCCTTTACAAGGCAGCGCTGATTGAAATTTAAGCGCTGAAGACGCTGAACTCGCCGGAGTTGAAGAATCCAGGGGTTCATACATTTACCCCTCTGTGTTACTTAAAATCTTCCCAGCAATAGTAAAGGTATATAAGATTGTTCAATTGCATTGTTTCTTGTTCAGACTCTTGTTAGAGTGCTGCACCCATGCTTGCATGAAATAAAGAAACGGACACTTGGATCTGGTGGCTTTTGTCTTTGACTTCATAATGATTGGTAAAAACTAAGCTATAACATACCCATCAACCAGTGCTACCAGGAAGGGGTAATGCTACTTAGCATTGGCCCGGGTATTCTTAGTTGCTGGGGCCTGAAATTATTATTAGAAAAATAAAAATGCTATGATAACATAGATAAGTTTGTTTGCACAAAAATGTAAGTATTTATATATAAGACAGCATTTAACATGGCTTTAACTGTTGAATTGAAGAGTGATTTAGCTAGTAATAAATATGCAAAAGCTATAAATGAATTGTCTAACATGGTATCAATCTGTCCTCTTCACATAATACGTCCATGCCTACAAAGCAAGTATGTGTATCAGAAAAGAGGGGTTGTTGGGCGGGGAGCATAGGATTTACTATGTTATACTTATTATTGGAGACAAAAGGGACACAATACCCCCTGCAGTAGACCCCAGATATCCAATAGCATGAACACTAAATGATTCCCTAATACCCATGGGGAATGGATCACGCATATTATAGATAATCTATTTTATTGGTTAAGCAGTGGCTGGAAAACTGTACTGTACTGTATAGACCCTTTTACTTCTTGCAATAATTGTGAGAGACTTCGTGCTAAATTTAGTTTTGCCCCACAACACTGCCTGAAGCTGCTTAAATTGAGGTTACCCACTCACCTCAACTAAAGGTATGGGGCAACAGGGAAAGCTATTCCAAATAATGATCATTTTCATGATGGAGGGGATAGACTCTCTGATCTCATGAAATTAGTAACACGTCATTTTGTAGTAACCCTAGTTATTTTATCTAACTTTATCCATTTTATCTAACTTTAAACCTTTGTGCTGGTTGAAGCCAAGTACAAAAAGGTGACCAAAGACCAAGGTATCATTAGCGGAAAAATTCCTATATACTGATACAACAATTCATTTCAGTGCAACAAAAGAATCCTCGCTTGTAGATGCAACTTTGGTTATAGAAGAAAACAGACAAGATTTGTTAAAAAAATGGAAGTGGCTTAAATTCAGAGAACATATTGTGGTGAACGTGAGATCAAAAGATGGCTGCTACACACAATATGATAGCTTGTACAGACAAATTCACTCTACAGCGCCATCACAGGAGAAAGGGGGGAATCTAAAATATGGACAAATAAAACGAATTGTCCAGGGGTCAATTCGCAAAGAGAATGCAAATAACATTGACAATTAGGGTAATTATCATAGTTTCAAAATAAATGTCATTATGCCAAATAGATAGAGCTAACGTATGTGCAATCACATACACAGGCAGAGTTACAGCCACCAGACCAGATACAGAAATGTATACAGGACAAGTAGAAGAACTAACCTACATGCAAGTATATGCATTGGTACCTTTACAAATACAGACACAGCAATGTCTAGATCCAGTTAACAATCAGATATGCCCAGATGAACAACAAAGAGTATTACAGAACGCACAGATCCATAGAATTAACAAAGTTACTGTGGAAATTAACATTGAATTTAAAAGTTCTAATATGATATTGCTCAGGGTCTGTCAGCATAGTTGGAACTGATGTAATGGGACACAATGGGTGGATCTTAGATTTAGTAAACTGCATGGAAGAGTTCAGGAAACTCAAGGGTTTGTGTTATGGTAGAAGGGTCACCCATACATGCAATTTGGGGAGCAGTTAACATGTTTGTACACAAATGGCGAGATGTCTGACACAACACAGACCTTAAAGCAATTGTGTAGAAGTATCCAAAGATAAGGGATATAGACTGTGGAAGGATGATTGTAGTCCAGTTGGACATACGGTTCTAGTCCTCCACCTCGGTCTCAATATCGTTTTCCCATTGAAGCCGTGGAATGAGTGGTAGAAGACTGACTTCAAGAGGGTGGTTATAAAGTCAAATTCCAAGGGCAATGAGTCCTTTGTTGCTGCTATAAATTTGTGTTTACTGTGCGGGATACACAATATATGCTTTGTGTATTAAGCTAAAGGTTTTACAGGAATCCCATAGATTTTCACCAGGCAGTATCAAAAGTGCTGAATGTGTTCTCACACCAAGAATGTCTGTTGAATTATGTATGGTGACATACAAAGATTATGGAGGAACACTTAACTTAAATTTCCTGTTGGTTTGCAAATTTCATCAGGTGATTCATTTTGCTACAAAAGCAAAACCCTTTATATGTTGCTCAGAGTTGAAGAATCTTCATTCAGTGGTTGGGCAAAAGTGCAGGAAGAGGCACTGTCTGCTCTGAAAAGAGACCTCCTCTGCCCTAGTAGTAACTACTACATACCCAGGGGGCGAAATAGCAATTTGGGTCCACACCAGTCCAGAGGTTTTTTTTTTATCAGTGGCCCTGCTACAACAGGTAGGATCTGTTATTAAACCACTAGGGTATTTCTCCAGGCTACTTTCACCAGTACAAAGCAGTTTTGATAAATGTGCAAATTAACTGGCTGCAATATATAATGTTGTCAAAGTGACAGAGCATATTATAAGGTTTTGAATCCAATATGAGATGATCTGGCTGGTTTATTCAACATCTATGTATGTATTGTGCCAGAGGCAGGTTCCTGTGCCAATACCACTACTGTGTGAAAGGGGCCACAATGAAATGAGCTGGTATAGGTAGTTTCATGCATTTACAACAAATCATAGCTGTTCATTTTGGCCACCTGGTGTTTCCACTTACTTGAGTTTACCGAACTTAAAAATGTAGTGTGGACAGAAGCTACAGGAATTATCTTACCTACCACTCATTTTATCATCCAGCATTGGCTTTAATCACTTTCAATGAATTTTAAAACATCCACCCCAGAACTGACTACTCTCAGGACAGTATCAAAACGTATATGGTATGTTCAACCAGGTAAAAAGGACATCTTGTTTTATCATCAAACTGAGAACCCCGCAAAAGTGCCAATTACTGATATATTCCTGATAATTATAAATATGTGATTTCCTTACTAGACAGCTAAGAAAACTGTCTTCAAAATCATCATTTGCAGTAAGTTGACCCCTTGCCTGAAAGATGTGAGAACCTTGTGGGGGTTATACATGCTAGGAGTGATCAGTACAAGGGGAGATGTTGAGGGATGACTGTAAATGAACACTGAAAAACATGTTTTTCTGCACATAAAGTCATTTCTGTCACCACAAACATGAGGTCTGAATGATATTTTTCTTAGATCAGCAATTTATCAATACAGCTACAAAATTAGATAGATGTTTTCAGAAAGTGAGGAAGAAGACAGGTTTAAGGGTTTATACCCCAGGTAAATGCCAAATGTCCCTAATTTTAAATGACAGGTGCAGGATTTACAGCTATGTACCTGGAAATTTTAGTCCCGTAAATAGTTTTAAAAAAAAAAGAAGTATTTCAAATGCAAAACATCATTATAACTTATCATCTATTTATTGTGATTGTAGTACAGAAAGGTCTATCCATTCTATACAGTACAGCTGCTGGTATTGTAGTTCCACAGCAGCTGGCAAGCCATAAATTGCCTACCTGTGATCTGATTGGTCCTCGGGGTTGTATGCTCTTTCAAAAAGGAGAGGAAAAACATTGAAAACTTATGTCCCCTTGCTTCAAAACTATTTACATAACTAAATCTTAATTATTTTTTCACACTAAGATGACCTGGCTCATGTTCATTTCATCAGTAGTAACATAACATTTGTTCTCCTGTTTTCTAACACGCATATGCAAAGACAGCTGTTTGCTAGCTATTAACCCATAGGATCTTGAGGTGGTAGAGACTGAGCTACACTGTTTTAATGGACAAAGTCTCCTAAGTTTTCCAGTTCCAACCACAGTTTACTGGACTTTGTATACTTGCCGGAACAGAGAATATATTAAAATATTCAAGATAGAGGTTTTGATTAATTCAGTAACTTAAGTCTTAAGCAAAGAAGACTGACAACACATCACTCCGGGGGACCGCTTTTCACACCTAAAGCTGTGTACTGTATATACAGCCAGAATCCACCTACAGTATCTCTGTCTTGTTTGTTGCGCCCATGATCCTGGGTACAGTTTTGCTTCATGCTAGTGTGCTCCCAGTTCCCCACTGACAGTGTGCTCCTTTTGAATAAATGATTCTAATAATCATATAGTAATAGCAGAAACCTATGCTAGTATGTTGAATATACAAATAATTAAGGCTGTTTGTGCAGAATGACTTATAAAAACATTATTTTCTGTCTATTGAGCAGTGCCTGATTAGGCTGACTAGGCTACTGCCAAGGACGCATGATTTTTGGGGCACAAGAGAAGACTGTTCATTGAATCTATCAGCATATCCTTTCTAAATGTCTTACCCAAACCAGATCCTCTATAGTGATGGGTTCTGCTCTCTGTTACCCCCTGTAGTTGTTTCTAAAGTACAAATACTATGGTGATTACTGTCAGCTCGCACACTGGCTTAATCTAAAACTTGTTCTGCTTTGGGCTGTGAAGAAAGGGATGCTAGTAAGTAGGAACGAGAGGTGGCAGACCTTGAAGGATCATGTCGGATTCCTCCTCTACATAAATATGGATACCTGCAGAAGTCCACATGTGGCAGTGACAACAACCAGTCTAGGATCTGTCCAGGGAATGACAATGAAGATCCTGGTGACAACCCCTTTATCTCTAATTGTCCCCAACTAGGGACTCTCACAACAAGATAACCTGCCTTTCTCGTATGCCTGGTCGCGACAGACAAAAAGACTGGTAAGACACAGACTTATAAAAAGGATATAATACTAATATCACTTTCCACACACAATCACTTCTCATATGATGTGCATCATGTGTTTTGCATACAGGATACATTACCATTAGTGCTGGGAGGCACACTAGGCTATGCACAGATATTTAGTGCCAAGGGCAGTGGTACAGTCTGACCTGGCGGTCACACAGTGCTTTGCTCCCTCTATTGCAATTGCGGGTGCTGTGCACTCCAGCGACCTTCTCACTGACTGTTGGGTGTGGTGTCATCATGAAGTATAAAGGACTGAAGAAAAGAAGGTCTTAGTGAGGTAAGAAAATAAGATCTTATGAAGGGGCATAATGTGATGAAGGGGAAAAGTGTGATGAAAGAAAGGAGAAGTGCGATGATCTAAGGGAACAGTGTGATGAAGGAGGAACAATGTATTGAAGGAAAGTAACAGTGTGATGAAAGGAGATAGTGTGATGAAGGGGAGGAACAGATGATTTATATACTGTGACATGGGCACACTTCAGGTGATGCACGCACAAACACCTTCTTGCTTTTACTTTCCTCTTTAATGTCTGGTTTAATCTCACTGCAGCACAAATTTCTGAAAAAGTTCATGCTGGCTATAATAAAAAGGTGTCAGAACACACAGTGCATCTCACCTTCGTGTATAGTGCTGCATAACTGCAGAATGGTGAGAGTGCCCATACTGACCTCTGATCACAGCTGAAAGCGTCTACAATGGGCACGTGAGCACCAGAACTGGACCAGGGAGCAAATTGAAGAAGGTGGCCTGGTCTGATGAATCACGGTTCTGCATCGTTTACCTAGTGAGAAGATGGCAACAGGATGCACAATTGCACACTGGGAAGAAGACGAGCCGGCGGAGGCAGTGTGGCGCTCTGGTCAATTTTCTGCAGGGAAACCTTGGGTCCTGGCATTCATGTGGATGTTACTTTGACACGTACCACCTACCTAATCATTGTTACAGACCAAATACACCCATTCAGGCAACGGTATTCCCTGATGGAAGTAGCTTCTTTTAGCAAGATAATTCACCCTGTCACACTGCAAAAATTGTTCAGGAATGGATTGAGGAACATTATAAAGAGTTCAAGGTGTTGACTTGGCCTCCAAATTCCCCCCATCTCAATCCGATCGAGCGTGTATGGGATGTAATGCAAAAACAAGTCTGAGCCATGGAGGCCCCAACTCAACTAAAGGATCTGCTGCAAAAGACTTAGTGCCAGATACCACAGGACACTTTCAGAGGTCTTGTGGAGTCCATGCCTCGAGCTGTTTTGACGGCACAAGGGGGACCTACATAATATTAGGCATGTGGATTTAATGTTGTGGCTGATCGGTGTATGTGTGTACAGCCATGGCCAAAGGTTTTGAGAATGACACAAATATTATTTTTCACAAAGTCTGCTGCCTTAGTTTTTATGATGCAATTTGCTTATACTTCAAAATGTCATGAAAAGTGATCAGATGAATTGCAATTACTTTCAAAGTCCCTCTTTGCTATGACAATGAACTTTATCCGAAAAACAGTGTTGACGAGGACAAGGCTGGAGATCACTCTGTCATGCTGATTGAGTTAGAATAACAGACTGGAAACTTTAAAAGGAGGGCGCTGCTTGAAATCATTGTTCTTCTCTGTTAACCATGGTTATCTGCAAAGAAAGAAATCAGGGACAGACTGATATTCTACAAAAGGTACATTGATTGGACTGCCGAGGACTGGGGTAAAGTAATTTTCTCTAATGAATTCCCTTGCAGATTGTTTAGGCCATCTGGAAAAACGCTTGTCCGGAGAAGGGAAGGTGAGCGCTACTATGACAATTATGTAGTGTATCTAATGACTGATTGTTATTTTCTGTTGAATTCATGTATGACAATGTGAATATCTTATGTAACCTTGTAAAGTAATCTCAATGTGTGTTTTGCTAGATGACAGGAGTTTGAACTTATGCAAGTTTCATTAATCTGCTGAAAAAAGCCAGACCAGGGAGAGATAGGATCTTGGAGGCGTATGAAGCCCCAAAGTTGTAAACCATCTAGCCACTCGAGCAGAGGTGAGAATTCAAGGTCCTGTGAACATTCCCAATCTCAGGACATCCTTAGCTCACTTCAAAAGCCCTGTGACATTTGGGAGATCAATCTGTCTTTATTGACAGCTAAACTCCAACTAAGCCTTGGAACCATTTTTCAGATTAAATAAATTTAATCTAGTGTATTCTCTGTGAATCTTTGGAAACATTAATAAGTGGTTCTGGTGAACGTAAGGACACCATAATAAATCCTTCATGGTGGCAGAAAAGGTGTTTTCATTGCTAAGTGACTAAGGTGACGCTAGTCACGGGTCAGCTGTTCAGATTGCTGTTCCTGGGACAGGCTGGGCATTCGAGACAAACTGGTTGGCAGATTGGTGGGATTGACAATATTTTTCTTTCTATCATAAGAACTTTAGTGAATTAGTGGTGTGTGATTCTAGATAGTCAGCATCCTAATTTACGCTCAAGGCTTACAAAATTTTAAAAGACATACTGTGCAAATTATTATTGTCTCCCCTTTATTGTTTTCTTCTATTTATTATTTGGTGGAAGTGTGATGTCCAGGATGGCCCCTAACTATAAGCCGATGAAAAAGGATGAGCTTTTGGCTTTCTGTGTCGAAAGAGGAATTGCTGTCGTTCTCGGCAGGAACCAAGAGCAACTGATCAGCCTCCAGCCTTGTGGAGGCTGATCAGAAACCAAGAGTCGGAGGAGGCAATGGAGAAAATCTCTCTGCTTCAGGAGAGTAGTCAGCACTCGACACAGCCATAAATACCTCTGTTCAATCAAGTAAGGAGTCTATCCTGGACAGTTACCTTCATAATGCCCTCAAACAGTGGAAGGATGCAGACCCTGCAATCTTGCTGCAGCTGATCCAGCAACTCCAAGTGTCTGCCGAACGCCATGCTGCTATAGACCGGGAAGTTGCTGAATGCTGCGTTGCTGTAGACAGGGAGGCTGCAGTGCCTCAAGCCCGGCTCAACAGCCAATCGGCTTACCGTGGTCCGGGTAGGAAAAAACCCAGGCAAAACCTATAGGGAAGGGTTACTGTTAAAAGTAACATGGCATGCGCATTATTACCGTTATTACGGTAATAGTGCGCGTAATTACCATTATTACGGTAGTTCGAACGCCAGCATTTTGCTCGCAGCTCCCAGAGCTGCGAGCAGAAAACTGGGTTAAAACTACCATAATAACGGTAATAGTTTTAGCGCAGCGGTACCTCGGGGGGAATTGAATTCCCCCCATATTGTAGTATGTACAATAGGGCATTCAAAATGTAAAGTACCACCATATGTAAGGAAGTCCTCAATATTCCACCATAACTATCCAATGTGTATAGGAATAACACAGTGCTTCTTCACTCCAAACTAGACCCCTTAGGGTATATGCTTACTCAAAAGTGGAAATAATGAGGCTCTTCTAAATGAAGGTTGTGCTTAACTCCTGCGTACAATTCTTCAATCCATACACTTATCCATGTAGATGAAATAATATAGGGGAACAATCTTGTGCATTACCATAATAAAAATTGCTTTACTCATAAAACTGAATAAAATTAATAAAGTAAAATGACAGAAGTACAAAATCTGTACCGAATGGCAAAGATAAGGTCAGCATGTAGAGGGTTAAACACGACAATGAAACCTGTTGACAGATGTATAAGCTCCAAATGCGATCCAATCTGTGCAGTCACCAGGTCCCACCAAACACCAACGCGTTTCCACCCAAAACGAGGGTATTTTTAATAAATAGCAAAGAGGTACCCCAGAAGTCTCCAAACAGCAATTCAGTGCCAGTACTCCCCCTCAGCTACTGACCCCAACATGCCTTTCAGACAAATGTCTTTGTCTGAGAGGCATGACGGAATTTATAGTCACTCACAATTATGCCTAAGAACTCAGCAATGAATAAAAAATGGTACCAAAACATCCTCCAAGAGCAACTTCTCCCCACCATCCAAGAACAGTTTGGTGATGAACAATGCCTTTTCCAGCATGATGGAGCACCTTGCCATAAGGCAGAAGTGATAACTAAGTGGCTCGGGGATCAAAACATCAACATTTTGGGTCCATGGCCAGGAAACTCGCCAACCCTTAATCCCATTGACAACTTGTGTTCAATCCTCAAGAGGCGGGTGGACAAACAAAAACCCCCAAATTCTGACAAACTCCAAGCATTGGTTAGGCAAGAAAGGGCGGCCATCATTCAGTATGTGGCGCAGAAGTTGATTGACAGCATGCCAGGGCGAATTACAGAGGTCTTCAAAATGAAGGGTCAACACTGCAAATATTGACTCTTTGCATAAACTTACTGTAATTGTTAATAAAAGCCTTTGACACTTATGAAATGCTTGTAATTATACTTCAGTATACCATAGCACCATCTGAGAAAAAGGTCTAAAAACACTGAAGCAGCAAACTTTGTGAAAACCAACACTTGTATCATTCTCAAAACTTTTAACCATCACGTGTGTGTGTGTGTGTGTGTGTGTGTGTGTGTGTGTGTGTGTGTGTGTATTATAATAAATTACATTGTATTATTTCAATTACACCATTGAGAGTCCCTGGTATTTCTTTGTTTTTCTTTTGTGAAATATTTTTTAATTATTTTTTTTTCCAGTTAATAATAAAAGTAAAACATACCATCCTACACATTAAATCACTCCCACTCTACCTTCCAAGCAGTAGTGGGCAGGACATGCTGGGACATGCTAATTTCACAGGCTGATTTAATATTTAGTCACAGAGCTGTTAGTCCTATATGAATAAAGGGAGGAGGAGACATGACGTAGAAAGAGAGAAGAGACTACAGGAGCACTGAAGATGAGGAAGTAGGAGGTGAAAACCACACACATGAATGAACACAAAGCCGTGGCATGTCACACAGACTGTAAAATAATGGTAAAATAAACATGGTATATTGTATGGTTGCTTTCTTTGCATCAGTTTATAAAGTATGTGCCCTGCAATGACAGATGTTCTAGCAAATACAAGATTTGCCACAACTTAACAATTGCTTACCACGTATAAGCCTGGCGTGGAAGGCAAGGGGGCGCTACAAGTGTATTAGCATAGAGCAGCCTGAACACTTAATCAGGTCCTGCGATTGAGTAAAACAGGGTGTATATAAATCCTACCTATATATTTAGAATATTTTCCTTTAAAATGCCTGGTCTTCTATGACTTGTAACACATTTCTAGAATATAAACTTTGTTTTTATCAAATAAATTGTTCTGCAAGTACATTCATGTTCTTCATACTTGAAATACAATACAAATTATTTTCCTTCCTGAGTGTTCTAATTCTAGCAGATCTTATGAACAAGTGTCCCTGTATGACTCTAATCTGTTTGGAAGATTCAAAGAGCTTGACGTCAGCATGAGTTCAGCCTTGGTCTTCTAAATCTGCAGTCACATTGTACTGTGTTATATAGGTACAACACAAGAGGAGAGCTCCATTGCTAATTGTCATTGCTGAAATAGAAATAATAAGGCTGTCAGGCTTGGTTTTCTAAATCTGCATTCACATTGTACTGTGTTATATAGGTAAAACACAAAGAGGAGAGCTCCATTGCTAATTGTCATTGCTGAAATAGAAATATTAGGGCTGGCAGGCTTGGTCTTCTAAATCTGCAGTCACAATGTAATGTGTTATATAGGTAACACAGCTCCATTGCTAATTGTCGTTGCTGAAATAGAAATAATAGAGCTGGCAGTCTTGGTTTAAATCTGCAGTTACATATTCCTGTGCTACAGCTCACTCAGAAACAGGAAAAGTGGTAGGGTTCAGTGCTGAAACAGAAATTGTAATAATAGGGCTGTCAGTGTTCTTAAAAGTCTCTAGTGACATTCTACTGTGCCATAGCTCATACAGAAACAGGAGGGGTGGCATAGTTCTTGTCACTCTCCAGTCTCAGTCATGATGATACTAATCCCTCTACCTCATGTGCTAAAGTCTATGTTCAAGTGTATAGTGGTTTTAAGTCAGGGAAACTAAAATGTAAATAAAAATCTTTTTAAAGAAAAAAACCACCTCTCTGATAAAGGTTAAAGTTTACTGTAGAAAAACATAAAATTGCCAACATGCCATTCTACACAAAATATTACCAAGCATACCAGCATCAGCAAGCTCCCTTCTCTCAGCTAGATCTCAGCAACTGCAATCTACACTGTCATCATATTCACCCTCATCAGTGTGTACATCATCCTCAAACAATACTAATTCATCCCCGCTGGCATCCACCATCACAGAAGTCTGTGTAATTTGATGTAATTGTCAGTAATGGCCTTCCTCATGGAATTTGTAGTTAATTTTATGAAAGAGCTGTCACGACTTTTGGGCAAGTCTTTTAGACCAGACCAAATGTCAAAATGTTATGCAGACTCATCTGCATCACCACTGTGTGTCTTGGTTTTTTCCTAGCAGCGATTTCCAGAGAAACTGAAGGAGGAGATGTCATTCTGTCATGTACCACTTGAGCTATCAGCTTGCAGACCAGGAGCTCATTACATCTTTTGAGATCTGGGTCAGTTGGAAAGAAAGAAAGACATAGCTCTTAAACCAAGTATCAAGCACAGTTGCCAAAATGTAATGATCCGATTTCAAGATGTTGATAACTCTTGGATCCTGGCGAAGCGAATAAAGTACTTAATCTACAAGTCCAACATAATTAGCGGAATTGCTTTGTTTAATTTCTAATTAGGGGAATCACTTGACTCAAGCTAACAGTGTCTGCACTCTCTTCACAGGTGACAACTGTGAGTGGTTTCAGCGTCTTGCACAACACGGAAAATATTCTCCACTGCGCTGGACTAAAGTACATTCTAACTAAATTCTATTATTCTTGCATCTGCTGCATTTTTCTACATGCTGTTGCAGAATCCCGAAAATGACCCTAAATATTTCGGCACACAGACAGCATCTCCTGCATGTCATTGTCATTTTTTAAAAAGTTCTTTTACACCAAGTTGATTGTGTGAGCAGAACAGGGAATGTGATGGAATTCCCCCTGCTGTAATGCTCTAACAATATTGGTGGCGTTATCAGAAATCACATATCCTCAGGAGGGTCCAAGCAAATAAGCCATGTTGCAATGATATCTCTTAGTTTTTCAAACAGGTTGTCAGCAGTATTACCTCTGACCTGCGCCTTGTCTCGTCTCTGATAACCACCTCTCACTCCCGCCTTCAAGACTTCTCCCGTGCTGCTCCCCACTTCTGGAATTCCCTACCACGCTCAATCAGACTTTCCCACAGCCTTCGAATATTTAGATGCTCTTTGAAAACCCATATTTTTTTAGATATGACCTTATCCTCGATAACACTATTCACATTAATGCACCCTCACAACTATCCCAATCAGCCACACACGCTCCTCTTGTTTCAGCTGTGTCCTCTTCCATTCACAATGTAAGCTCTCTAATGAGCAGGGTCCTCCATACCCTTTGTTTTAATGTCTCCTTCATTTTGTCTGCCTTGTCTGTTCTTGTTTTATGTATGTCTTGTTTTATGTATGTCCTTGTCTTCCCTACTGTACAGCGCTGTGGAGCACTGTGGTGCTTTACAAATCTACAATAATAATAATAGTAATAATAATAATAATAATAATATGTGAAGCAGATGATACACAGAGTAGCCTGGTTCTGAAAAATGTGACATTCTTGGGTACATGCTGCTGCTGTTCCTGCTGGTGTAGGCGAATCACCAACCCAGTGGGCTGTCACAATCATATAATCTTTAGTTTGCCCAGTTCCGCTTGTCCACATATCTGTGGTTAAGTGTAAAGTGGGTAGAATGGCATTTTGTAGCCCAATAATTAGATTTTTACGAACCTTCTGGTAGAGGTGAGGAACAGCTTTTCTAGTAAAATGGTGTTGTGATGGAATTTGGTAATGGTGACAAAAGACCTCAAGTAACTGTCTAAAACAAGCTGCATTAATAGTGGATATTGGACACAGATCTAATACTCATAGTCGCCATGGCGTCTGTGATCCGCTTTGTGACTGGGTGACAGCTTTCATACTTGCTTCCTTTTGCAAAGGATTGTTTAACAGTCAATTGTTGCAGAACACTAATAGTCTTCTTCTTGGTATGCTTCTAGGTTGAAGATCCACCCCCAGCAGCAGGAGCAGCAGCAGTGGGCCTAACACTCAAAGATTCTTCTGATGAGTCCTGGATAGGAGAGGAGTCATCTCGCCTTAGAAACTTGGATGCAGGACTAACTCCGATCACTTGTGAGAATATTGATGAAGGTGTTGGGGGTGTAGATTGCAGGTGCTGGGATCTAGATGAGAGAAGGGAGGTAGCTGATGCTGGACTGCTTGTTGTTATTTTTTTAGCATAAGTTTCTGATTTTCACAAAAAGCTTTCCATGAACTTGCTTCAAATGGCGTAACATGGATGAGGTTCCTAGATGGTTAAAGTCCCTACCTCTACTGACCGTGGCTTTACAATGCTACAAATGGCTAGACAACTGTTGTCAGGATTTGTGTAAAAATAATTCCACACATAAGAGGTGGATTTTTTGGTCTTATGCCCAGGCATGACAATGGCCTTCTTATCACTGCAAAGACTGCAGCAGTAAGAACTGCTGCAGTCTTTGTTTAAAAGTGTATGAAAATAATATTGTGACCTGTGAGGTGGTCAAAATTGACTGCAAATTACTTGAAATTAGTGTTATTGAGGTTAATAATAATGTAGCAGCAAAAAAATGCAAAATTACGATTTTAACAAAAAAATTGGGATTTTAGAAAAAAATAGGGATCCAAAACCCAAACACGTAAGGGCGGTTTTGCCAAAACCAAAGCAAAAGCCAAAACACGTAGTTAATCCAGATCCAAAACCAGAACATGGGGATCAGTGAACATCTCTAGTTATCACACTCTATGTTGATGGTCTCACTCTGACAAAGATGACAGAGTGCACCCAAAGTCTCCTTTAGCAATTGAAATTCTTTTGTAGTTTCTGTGAGTGCCATGTACTCCGCCTTTGTGGTGGATAAGGCGACAGTAGGTTGTTTTCTGCTTTCCCAGCTGACGGCTGCGGAGCTTTATTATAGATATGGGGCGCAGCTATTACAGACTGCATCCACTCCGTACATTGTCTAATGGTAGTCTTGGCGTGAAACCGATTTTCTGGTTTCTGTCACTGGAGCATATGCAGTAGCGCACACGATCGCATTATTTTCATCAACGGTAACTAGCTACATCTGCTCTACATTTACTCTATTGTTATCAAACCTGCAAGTGTAAGGACACCTGCTTGCTAACTTTTCACCCATAGTATCAGGTGGGAGGTACAACCAGGTTGTTAACCCATGGGTAGGAGTTATGGATAACCTATTACCACTGCCAACCCAAACATCAGGCATTACAAATTGCTGACAGAGCCTTTTAAATAATGACATCACAAGTGGAGTACCAGCCCATTACAACATGGCTGAGAGTGAATGACAGAGCATATATTGTTTTGATAATATAGTTATTTGGTACAAATTATATGACATTATATGGCATTTTTAGAACATTTTTATTTTTTAGGTGAATCAAAAACTAGGAGAGTATGGTTTTTAAATGAGAGTTTCCATGCATTACCAGGGAGATGACATGAGAGCTATTTGAATGATTTGGGCAGCATTGTAAGGGTCTAATAGTGGGCCTTCTCTAGTGGGGGCCCCAAAGTAAATGCCTCTTTTGTCCTTATTTTAAAAATTACCCTGTGTACTATTGTAATAATTCATACTATGATTTATACTAGAGATGGTCACTGACCCCCGTGTTTTGGTTTTGTATTCGGTTTTGGATCTGGATTACCGTTGTGTTTTGGTTTTGGTTTTGGTTTTGCAAAACCGCCATTGCGTGTTTTGGTTTTGGTTTTGGTTTTGTTTTGCTATTTTGTTGGAAAATCAATGTTTTTGGGCCTAAAATAACCCAATTTAGTGCTCCAACTGTTTCATAGATAAGTAATCTAATTGTAAAGCTAATAAATCATCATAAAAACAGTTTAATTCCTGGTAGGTAGGCCTTCATTTATTCTACACAGAAACCAGATTGTCTTCCTCTCCATCTATGCATATTGACAATGCAGCCATCTTTGGATGTATATTACACCCTACACTTATAGTTAAATATGTAAAGAAATGGAAAAAGGCAGTTTGCTTTCTGTCTCTATAGGCCCCCTCCACTTGTTGAAAAAAAACAAAAAAATTCAGCCGTTATAGACTGTACAATATTAATTGAAATGGACAAAGCCAGTTTGGTTTCTGGCTCTCTAGGCCCCCCTCCACTTGTCACTCTGTCTATGACACCATACCCTTAAGGAGAAATTGCCCAAACAGCAGCCTTTCAAGATGGTACGTGATATGGAAATGCCACAAGTCCCTTTCCTCTTTGGGGTAGATTGCACCCTACACTTACATAGAAAGTTTTAAAAAGATGTTATCGTCCTCATCTTCAGCTTCATCCTCACCCTCATCAGTGTGTACGTCATCATCACAGACTATCAATTCATCGCCGCTTGAATCCGCCATTAGAGAACAGTCAGTGCTTGGATGTCTTGGATGGTGAAGGCCTTCCTCGTGGAAGATGTAGTTACTTTTTATAAACATCATTTACTCCACATTTTTGGGAAGTAACCTTCTACGGCAATCACTGACTAAGTTCCCTGCTGTGCTGAACACTCGTTCAGAGTACACATTGGAGGGTGGGCATCTTAAGTATTGCAAAGCAAGTTTGTACATGGGTTTCCAAATGGCCTGCTTTTCTTCCCAGTAAGGAAAGGGACTGTCTGACATTTCCATATCAACTACCTCTTAAAAGTAATCCTCCACCATCCTTTGCATGTTTATACTCGTATTGGATGGAGTTATGGGCAAAGTGACACATTTATTTGAAAAATCCTTCAAACCAGCCCAGATGTTAAACTGTTCTGGTCTGCCCCCTGTGTCTTCCCTGCTTTTTTTTGGGAAATGTAATTTTTTTAGGAGCAGCAGCAGCTTGAGAAAGTGAAGGACGACACGTCGTCAAGCCGAGGCCCAGTTCAGCGGCCAACTTGCTGAGCAATAGCTCCTTGCAAAAGTTCACATTTCGCTCATTTACAAGTAAAGACTCAATGTAGGTCTTAAACCTTGGATCAAGCACATTGGCCAAAACGTACTGATCCGAGTTCAAGATCTTAATAACTCGAAGATCATTGTGAAGCGAATTAAGTACTTGATCGACAAGGCCAACATACTTTGCTGAATTGCTTGCTTTCAGCTCCTCCTTCATTTTCTCAAGCTGCTTTTCCAATAGTCTAATTAAAGGAATGACTTGGCTCAAACTAGCAGAGTCTGCACTCACCTCACACGTCACAATTTCAAATGGTTTCAGCACCTTGCACAGCACTGAAAGGATTCCCCACTGTGCAAGAGTGAAATACATCCCCCCTCCTTTCCCAATGTAATGGCTTGTGCAATATGCTTGCTTGCTTTGCGCTGTTCCTCCATCCTCTGAAGCATGTACAGGGTGGAATTCCCCCTAGTTACCACCTCTTGCTTAAGTTGGTGGCAGGGCAAGTTAAACTGCTCTTGGAGCTACTGTAATCTCCTACATGCTGTGGCTGAATGCCTGAAATGGCCTGAAATTTTACGGGCCACCGAAAGCACGGTTATTTTGTAGGAAGGTCTGCACCACCAAGTTGATGGTGTGAGCAAAACAGGGAATGTGTTGGAAATCACCCAGCTGTAATGCTCGCACTATATTGTTGGCGTTATCAGAAATGACATACTCTGGGGAGAGTCCAAGTGGTATAAGCCATGCATCAATCACATCTCCCATTTGCGTAAAACAAATTGTCAGCTGTATGCCTGTTAGTGAAGCCGGTGATACAAAGAGTGGCTGCCTGTGACAAATGTTACGTAGTGGTGTACATGCTGCTGCTGTTCCTGCTGGTGAAGGTGAATGACCAACCCAGTGGGCTGTCACAGTCATATAGTCTTTGGTTTGACCACTTCCACTTGTCCACATATCTGTGGTTAAGTGGACAGTGGGCAGAATGGCATTTTGCAGTGCAATCTCTACATTTTTACACACTTTTTGGTATAGTTGTGTAATTGCTTTACGGGAGAAATGGTGTCGCGATGGAATTGTGTAACGCGGACACAAAACCTCAATTAACTGTGAAAAACCAGCTGCGTTTATTGTGGAGATTGGACGCAGATCTAACACTAACATGGCAGCCATGGCGTCTGTGATTCGCTTGGCGACTGGGTGACTGCTGTCATATTTGCTTCTCCTAGCAAATGATTGTTTCACAGTTAATTGCTGAAATGTAGGACTGCTCATTTTCTTGACCTGCCTCTGGGCTGACGATTCACCCCCAGCAGCAGCAACAGCAGCAGCAGCAGTGGGACTAACGCTTTCTTCAGAGGAATCAATAATAGTGCAGGAGTCATCCAACCTTAATAAGTGGGATGCCGGGCTAACTCCGAGCGCTACTGAGGATATTGATGAGGATGGTGTGGTGGGTGTATTTTGTAGCCGTCGGGATGTCGGTGAGCGGAGGGTTTTAGCTGATGATGGAGTGCTTGTAATTTTTTGGGAAGAACTTTCAGCTTTCCCCAACACTTTGCCATGAACTCTCGTTAAATGGTGTAACATAGACGAGGTTCCAAGATGGTTAAGGTCCCTCCCTCGACTGACTGTGGCTTGACATACACTACAAATGGCTATACAATTGTTGTTTGGATTTGGGTAGAAATAATTCCACACATAAGAAGGGGATTTTTTTGTTTTATGTCCAGGCATGACAATGGCCTTTTTCTTGTCACGTGCCAGAACTGCTGCCACTTGTGCAGGACTTACACAAAGAACCTCATCCTCATCAACATCCTCATTAGCGCCATCGTCGCCTACACAAATCTCTCCCTCATCCTCTTCTAATTCCAAAGTGGCATCCTCAATTTGTGTATCACTGGCTACACTCCGGCTATTAAGGCACACATCAGCCGAATGCTCACGATTACACATCACACTGTTGGATGGACTCTCCACAGGGATTGGTGTCATTTGGGAATCAGAGCAAACATTACCCTCTAATGCCTTACTGTTATCTTGCAGCTCGGCTTTGACGCGTAACAGTAGTTGTGCACCAATTGTAGGCTCGGTAACTTTTTGGGATCTGACACTAATAGCCAAAGGTGAAGGCCTCATTCTCTCTTTGCCACTGCGTGTGTAGAATGGCATGTTGGCAATTTTTTTTTTTGATCGGCACTTAACTTTTGCTTAGTAACACTTCTTTTTCGCTTCAACACAGTAAAAAATGTTTTTGTTTTTGTTTTTTGGACTGATTTTGAAACACTGTGTAGTTTGACATCGCCTTGCCCAGATGACGTACTTGGAACACTAACATCAGGACTGGTGACAGAACCAGGTTACTCATTCTGATCATATGTGGACTGCTTTGAATCCATTCTGAGCCTAAAGCACTTGTAGTGCTAAAAATTATTTGGTAAGATACTGCTGACAGATAGTAATTTTGACAGCCAGAAATATTTATGCACAATTATGGGGGACACCCCAAAAGCACTGGGGAGTGCTAAAAATTATTTGGTAAGATACTGCTGACAGATAGTAATTTTGACAGCCAGAAATATTTTGGCAAAATAATAGGGGACACCCAAAAAGCACTGGGGAGTGACAAATATTGAAAAAAAACAAAAACTCCTCTATCCTCCTCTCTTCTCTAGCGATTTTTGTTAACACAATTGGATTCAGAATATTGTATTCTCTGTCCCTGCTCTAATCAGCCTGTGACTACACCCTGCTCTCCCCCTCTGTCAAATGGCGATGGATTGCTGTGGAGGCAGGTATTTATAATCTTCAAGTATCGCGAGAACCGAGCCCCGAGATCCGACGATGTCACAATGTCATTTCGGCCTCGATTTGGATTCCGAACGGGCGGGAGAGTACTGAGCCTACTCGGCTCGGTACTCGGATACCCAAAGTTCGGGTGGGTTCGGTTCTCGGGGAACCGAGCCCGCCCATCTCTAATTTATACTAGCTTTTTTGTAGTAAAGCATCATTGTATAGTCTTAAAAAAAGCAAAAGCTACAATTGATGATTTGATTACAAGTAAGAGCTAGTATATTTAGCAATGCAGCAAGCAAGCTAGCTTTAAAAAGGCAAATAAATACAGCTGTTCTGATCATACAGTCAGTGACACCATCTAGAGGTCAGACTGGTGTTATACATGCCAAACAAATACACATGCAGCCTTAAAGTAGTGGTAGCATTTGCTTGTAAGATAGGAAAATTAAAAGCTTCATATGTAATTGCTTGTGCTTGGTCATTGTGGGCAAGACACTTCACAGGGATCATTGATCCCCATGACAGTCACTTCTCCTTTTTCACATTTGAAAGGGATTCTAGAGCTTGTTAGATTCCAATTCTCTGAATTTTCAAAATATGGCAATGTAGGGATTCCTTGCATGATATTAGTATACCATACTGCCTCCCTTCAGGACCAGCGCTATCATTGGGCCTACTAATGCGGTCAAAATTTCAGGGGAGCCTGAAACACTAAATGGGTGACACACAGGGTTAGAAACAATAGGTGTGAGTGTGCAGCACATGGGGAGGAGGGCATTCTAATGGGAAAGTATGAAGGCTAGGGCTACCTAGGCTCTGTTTTTCATGCTTGTGTACATGTCCTCATCGCCATCATGTTTTGTGCTTATCGTGTGCAATCTGCCAATTCTGATATCATATTGCTTAATTGGTGTTAATCAGAACGGCCGGTCAGGATTATCTGTCTGCCTCTCAGCCTTCACGGTTCTGTACATAGTGTGCAACTGCAGACAGCAGGCTCCTGCTAGGTGGAATGATTGCCCTGATAGACGCAAAAGCTGTCATTATTGCCAAAAGAGCTGCCAGTCTACAAGAGAGAGCTGCCAGGTTACTAGAGTGGACTACCAGAATCACAGAGGGAACTGCCAATCTGCAAAGCATTGTTCATCATTGCCAGAGAGTAGGGTGTCATGTGTCCAGTACAAGTTGCCAAGGTCCAATGAATGTCCAGCTTCAGTTCAGAGGAAGTATAGAATAGTGTAGAATGACTGCAAGCCAGTGATGGCTGTATAGCTAGTGTGTGTGTAGTTCTAAATGTATAGTTACAAGTGTATTAAGATTTAAATAATAATAATTCTGAGTTATATCGGACTTCTTATTAGTTATCTCTATATCGGGCTATGAGAAGTGACTAATCTCTGCTTCTTCTCTTTCAGCAACAGGTAATTACTTCTACCTTATTTGCACCAGTGTCAGAGTTGTATTAAAAAGTGCATTTTTATTTGTAATGGTAATTTCTTCTAACTTATTTGCACCAGTGTCAGAGCTCTGCATTTTTATTTCTAATGGTATGCTGTCCTTTCAGTGTTTGTTTGTTTGTTTAAAACTTTTAGTGCTGGTCTTTGTTGGGGGAGTATATTGAGGG
This sequence comes from Mixophyes fleayi, assembly GCF_038048845.1. NCBI lineage: Eukaryota > Metazoa > Chordata > Amphibia > Anura > Limnodynastidae > Mixophyes > Mixophyes fleayi. The sequence goes on from NC_134407.1 coordinate 167,658,957, forward strand.
TCTGATTGAAGAACACTGATCACATGTGTTTGTTAACCATATATAATCATTGAAGAATGTCTGCAAGCCAGTGATCGCTGCATAGCTAGTGTGTGTAGTTACAAGTGTATTAAGATTTCAATAGCATAATTCGGAGTCATACCGGAGTTAAACAGGAGGAAACAGGAGAAGAACATTCTGCCTATTACCACAGCTACACAAGGAAAACACCCTTTGTATTCACCTGAAACTCCATATTCTGCTCCTGATGTTTTCATTTCTCCCTGGTTGCAAGCTTCACACCACATGTAGCCTGTTTTGGACTATGATCTTATTTTCTTCTCAGCTCTTAAAAGTTTGTTTTATCAGTCAGTTTATTTTCCCTGTAACATCCCCTCTGTTTAATCAGCCTGCTGCACTACTTGCTCAGCCACGCCCTACCCATGCTACAGCTGATTCTGTCCTCTATATCATCATTGTAGTTTCAATTCTACTCAAGGCTTTGTCTGCCATCACAAGTATGAAGAAATGAAACTGGGTTTGAACCATTCTCCTCTCTCATGCAAGAATTCAGCTACTACATCACCTGTGCCTTAATACTCTCCATTCAACATTTCCCCCCAATCCCCCACATGGCTCTCCATATCATTACACCATACTATCCAAACATCCATGAATAAACTACATCTATTGCAGCCTCACTCTGCACTACTTCTCTTATTGCACAGGACAATGCAACTAGGTAATTCTTTCAATTCCCTAAATTTTTGCTATTTTACTTATAAATCCCAATGTTTGCCAAATTAAATTTTCTTCCTCTCCTTTCATGGCATTATCTTTAGGACTTCACCTGTCCTTCAACACCACACACCTCTTTCCACATTGCTCGTTCATTACTTCAATCACCTCTAGTGAACACTCATGAACTCTGTTCCTATTTAAATTCAATAATTTTAACAGCCTCATCCTGTCGCCAGAAACTAAAAGAACACACATTTTACAATCATCTTTCCTTTCTGTTTTCCTCGCTGCTTCTATTATATTATATATCACCTAATCCAGGTCCCCCTCACTTCCCCAACACACATATATCTGAACGCTACAAAAATCCGGCAAACCTCAAACGCATTACTTGTCTCCCCTGTCTTCCAAAATCCTTTAAATGTGCCATTTGGAATGCACGCTCTGTTTGTAACAAACTTATCTCCATACGTCATCATCATGGGTGATTTCAACATCCGTATTGCTAATCCACGTTCCAATGCTGCTTCCAAAATACTCTCTCTATCCTCCTCACTTGACCTCTCCCAGTGGATTGAATCCGGTACTCATCAGGATGGCCACTGTCTTGATCTTGTTTTCTCTAGACTATACTCAGTTTCTAATTTCCTTAACACTCCTTACCCCCTCTCGAATCATCACTTTATTAGCTACCCACTCGCCCCCAGTTCTTTACCTTCCCCACTGTCAAACTCTTCTAAGCCTCCTCACACCCACAGGAATATTAACACTATTGATTTTCAACAGTTTTCCACCTCTCTTCAACACCTTCTCTTCCCAATTTCTACATTCTCCTCCCCTGATAGAGCAGTACCTAATTTTCACCAAACCCTAGCAACTGCCCTTGATCAAATGGCTCCAGCGACTCCTTATACTCTATGTAGACTGAGTTGCCAATCGCGGCACACAAAAGTAGCACGAACTCTACAAAAACTTTCTTGTAAAGCAGAACGTCACTGGCATAAATCTTGTACCTCTAATGATTTCATCCCATATACTGCTATCTACCACTCATATTGAAATGCTCTGGACACTGCAAATCAAACATACTTCCAATCTCTCATCTATGCTCAGGCTTCTAACCCCAAACACCTTTTTAACGCAATTTAAATCTCTTCTAAACCCTCCCACCCCAAACCGTACAACTACCATTGGTGCCCAGGAACTTGCTTCTTATTTCAAGGACAAAAGTAATAAGATCAGACTTGAAATGGAATCTCCCTCGACAAGCAATCAGCTCAATTCCTTTATAGGATCCTATGACACTCTCTCTTCATTTGATCTCACAAATGAAGAGGAAGTTTCTTCTCTCTTCTTATCTTCCTACTCTTTCTCCTGTCCTCTTGATTCCATACTCTCACAACTTGGTAGGTCCCGGTCTCCTGTGCTCATTTCACCTCTAACTAAAATCTGTAATCTCTCTCTCTACTGGTATTTTTCCATCAATATTCAAGCACGCAGTTATTACTTCTATTTTGAAAAAAACTAAATTATGACCCAAACTCTCTCTCAAATAACCATCCCATCTCTGAGCACCCATGCCCTTCCAAGCTTCTTGAGAGAATTGCCTACAATCGCCGCACACACTTTCTTACAGCAACAATTTACTGGATTCTCTTCAGTCTGGCTTTCACTCTCAACACTCCACAGAGACTGCGCTGACTAAGGTTGTCAATGATTTGATCACAGTAGAAACTGAAGGCCATTACTCTCTTCTAATTCTCTTGGATCTCTCTGCTGCATTTGACACTGTCAACTACTCTCCCCTCATGCAAATCCTACAATACCTAGGTCTTGAAGGCACTGTCCTATCCTGGTTCTCATCCTACCTATCTAATTGCTCTTTCAGTGTTAATTTCTCTGGATCCACCTCTGCTCCGCTTCCTTTATCAGTTGGAGTGCCACAAGGCTCAGTCCTAGGTCCTCTGCTATTCTCTATCTACACCACTTCTCTTGGAAAACTAATAAGCTCCTTTGGATTTCAGTATCATCTCTATGGGGATGATACACAAATCTATCTATCCTCTCCTGATCTCTCACCACCTGTGTTGTCTCGCGTGACTGTCTTTCTGCCATTTCATCTTGGATGTCTTCTCGTCAATTCAAACTCAATCTTTCAAAAACAGAATTAAAAATATTCCCACCCAAAAACAGAAGCTTCTTGCCTGATATTTCTATTTCTGTTGATAACATGACCATAAATTCCACCCCGCAAGCAGGCTGCCTACGCGTATTCCTTGACTCGCAGCTATTCTTTGTTCCCCACATCGACTCTATATCTAAATCATCTTACATACATCTAAAGAACATTTCCAGAATACACACATATCTCACATAAGACACTGCAAAATCCTTAATTTATGCACTCATCATCTCCCGCATGGACTATTGCAATTCCCTCCTTACTGGTCTTCCCAAAATCAGACTCGAACCCCTACAATCTATTTTGCACGCAGCGGCTAGATTGATTCTACTTGCAAACAGTTCTTCCTCTGCTGGGCCACTCTTTCAGCCTCTCTACATTGGTTGCCTGTTTTTTATCAAATGCAATATAAAATTCTTCTACTAACATACAAGGTTGTCCACAAAATTGCACCGACATACATCTCCTCACTTGTCTCAAAATATCTCCCAACTCGACACCTCCGTTCTGCACAAGATCTGCGTCTTTCTTCCATTTTCATCACATCCTCCCATTTCCAGTTATAGGTGTTTTTTCGGGCTGCACCCACTTTGTGGAATTCCCGCCCTCACACAAAAAGACTTTCCTCTAGTCTTCAAACCTTCAAGCGTTCTCTGAAAACCCGCCTCTTCAGACAAGCTTATGATATTCCTCAACCACCATCTTAATCTCCCTAGTTTACCCTATTACCACCCTCTACATAGGTAACACAAGACAACAACTCTCTGACCAACATTGCTGTGTGACTGACCATACAGCCAACTCAATACTTTTTATCTTTGCATTCTACCTGGACCAATGAGCAATATGATGTAGCACATGCCCTTGTATTTCAAACTCCCATTGTCCCATAGATAGTAAGCTTGCAAGCAGGACCATCTTAACTCTCTGCCTTTACCTCTTTTATAGGTGCTAGTAGTCCCAGCACCTAAAATAAAAATTATAGGTGTGGGGACTACTACTCACATCATTGTGTTCATCATCATGCATAATAATATTATTTGGACAACAACCCCCATTTTCATTATCTTCTTCTTCAAAGTGAGAGCTATATTCTTTGTTACAAAGAGACTAAACTGTAAATTTATCAAACTGTGGGTTTGCCTATATCATCATAGTTGTAAAGACATCCAACACTAAATGCTGGTACTTCATCTTTTACAGACTCACTGAGTGAGTTTATACTCAGAGTTCATGTTCTAGTTTCTCTATTTCATCCATGGCATCTGTGAGCAACATTTAGCTATATAAGGATATATGCCTGTAGATTTAGATGTGAGTGATGCCCACTTTAAGCCCACACCAAAGTTAAGTGCTTTATTTCAAGAGTAAGATATCCAACATGGTATCGACAACAGCTTCATTGTACAGAGCTTCAATCCATTATCTCTGTCTTCACTAAGTTGCGTGATCTCAGACAATCTATCCCTGTTAAGGATACAATCTTTTACCATTATTCTTCACTTATTAAGTTATGGGCCTTTAAGTTACATGTCCATTTAATAAATGTGCCAAGTGCCTTTTTCCCCTTCTGGTGTGTGTATGTGAGTCATCACCAGTAATTAATAGGGAGTCAGGAAAGGGATAACCCTTAGTAGACCTTGCCAAGATCTTCAACCTGATGAGAGAACACAACTTGGGTGAAGGAACTGCGTTTCAGAAGGGGTGAGATTTATAGCAGGGGCTACAGAGTGCAATTATTATGATGGAAGAGCTGATCTGGTGAAATGACTTGGGTGCACACCCTAATGAAGTATTCTGCATGTGCATATAAGTATAATGAATGTGGCATGTGACAAAATGGGGTACCAGCACCAACACAAAGGTTACATCCACTGTCAAACGATAAATTAACTTTATGTACTTGTATTTCATTAACCCTTTCACCTATGTGTGGGGCATTAAGTGCATACCAGAGTTGTGCACTTTATTGCAAGCCTTGATGGAATGTATTCTTGTGTACAGTAGTTTTCTATGTATGTACAAATGTGTGCACAAATGCAGCCTGAGTACATGAAGCCTTGCAACATCGTGTGTGGTCACAAGATGTATCAGGAATATGAGGTTTGCTACTAAGGCCATTCTCAGCCTGTAAATTAGGACAGGAGACCAACTGAGTCATAAAAATACCCACTGTGCGAAGGGAAAGCACAGACCTCTAGACCAGTATATCTTGTGCAGTGCTAAGTGCTTAATAAAGGGGAAACTGACCATTTCTATGTTATTTACAAGACATTCCACTACACTAATGGTTGACAAGCTAGGTTTTCCACTGTCCTACATAAAAGAATTACCTATACAAATTTTGTCATAGGTGGTCAAATGACTCTCCCCAATAGCATCCCTAAGCAGTGTCTATAACTGTTAGCTCTGTGGCTAAATCTTGGTTCTCTTTTTTTGGCCTGATTAGGTGAGTGCTAATGCAAAGTGGAATGTACACTAGTTTGCTTAGTGCATAGGTGTGCACACCAGAAAGTGAGTGCGCACCAATGCACCTATGCAGATGTGCGCAATTCTGTCACTTACGTCTGCTCGTGTCTGCAGTGACACTGTCAATAAAAGAAATAAAAGCATTTTGTCTATTCATATAGAATATGAGCAGATCAGAAGAAGTCCAGGTAGCATACAGATCAAGGGATGTGAAGAGGGATAAGATGGGAATGGGGAGTCTTGGCAACAACATTTGTCATGGACTTTCAAGTACCAGCATGCCATATCAGCCTTTTACTTTCAGTGTAGCGCTGATCATGACCTTACAGTGAGCACTTCTGCAGGAAACGGGATCTCTAAACAAAATTGCCATCCCTCCACCCCTAGTGCTCTGGTTTCCAACACCCCATAATAAACACAAACGTCAGGAAAGCAATTTCTATGCATTTCTTGCTGCTTGCTGCCAGACTGGACCCTGAACTGTGTGGTCACCTGGGTAGCAGCCAAATAACTATTAGAAACAGACACAAATAATGCAAATGGCCTGGCCCAAGACACTCTGAGAACCGGTGTCCCTTTGTCACCCGGCCCAGCCTACATCTGACTACAACCTATATCCAGTATTCATTCAGTTCTTATATTTCCTGTGAAAATACCTTTCAACTGCAACTGTTCCTGTATCTCTGGGATCAATCAATCAAATATTATATATCTACTTTGTCTCTTGTTGTCATTAAGTGAACAGTTACTAGGCTTATAGATCCAATTTACTAGAGCTGTAATGCTAACTATATAAACAGCGCTAATGCTAGAGGTCTATGTGCTATTTCTCTCATCAGTGAGACTGTAATGATCCTTGGTCTCAGACTTCTTTTTGGACTATTTTATAGATTTGTTTTGTATAGAGCATTTTACTGATTCAAAAAAGTGTATTACCATATAATTACATCCACAGTCTATTATTGTGCACTTCAGTGCTTTGTAGGTCAGTATAATAAGGATAAACGAGGACCTGGATAGGGAGGAGTGCATTTAAACACTGGGCTTGCAGTCTCACCACAGCTTTTACCTTGAAGGGGTTAAGCTTTCCTCCAGATTTGAAGTAGCCAATAGGATACCACCGGATGGGGTTAGGAAGCTTTCATAAGCAAGAGGGACAGGAAATGTCCCTCTCTTTCTTCAGGATTCCCCTCTCGCCCTCCCTTTTCATGTAAATCTCTCTATGACATGTGTATAGTTGCTAACTTTATTTTTCTCTCCTAATTCAGACGAGGTACAGTTGTCAGGAAAGCAGAGCAGTCAGCGGTTTAATACATAGGCGCAAGTGTTATATTGGGCTGCAGTATTCTTCCCCCTTCGATCTTGTCTCTTCAGGGCCACTTGTGTAGGCGCCCCGGGTATCATTTTTGAAAGTGTGTCTTTTGAGGGTAGAAAGGGTAGGGTCTTTCTGACACCATTAAATTAGTGCCAGGGTTCTGAGCCAGCTGACCACCCAAATATCCATTGGTATTGACTGGTAGCTGTTACTGCATCTATTTTCATTGTCAATATCTGTATAACAATTAATACTGTGACTTTAGTGTGCCAAAAATGTAAACATATGTCCATGTCGTTATTTCAGGTCATAATTTAAGCTTAGACAGCTTGAAGGTGAAAAGGGTAAGGTGGTACAGTGGTGGAGCGGTCAGCCCTTGGCGTTTAGTTGTTATGTATGTCCAGAAGTCTGCTGATGTGTGTATTCATGTTGTGATGCATGTATAAGAGCATCTGTCTACATTATATCTTGCTTCCTTGCTGTCTGTGTGTAACATGTGGTTAGTGAAAGGTATGCGTGTATACTTTGCTGTAATCTGGAGATGTGTGTGGGATTTGGGTGACATCGGATGCTTCCTGCAGTGTTCTTACCCTGGTTAGATGGTTAGATTGTGCAGAGGGAAAGTTTTCAGTAAAAAAACACCCACGTAACGAAATTAGACGTCTGCTTATCACATCTTTTTTAAAGTGGTGTTAACATTAACATATGTATTACACATAATACATTAGTTTATACAAATAAGATGACGTGCTTTGATATATTTAAAGTAGAACAACACTGTCCAAGTTATTCATAGTGTTGGGTGCATATGTGGTATATACTGTGAAATATAAGGATTCCATGTGCATATAATGACACAAGACTGCAGGCTAATTTCTGTTGTAAAGGGCAGAGAACTACAACATGACATCTAACATCCTTATATTTTGGCATGAAGAGAAGCTGAGGTTTTAACCAAGTGTAGCATTGATGTTAGGTGTATTATGCACACCCGCAGACAGTCCCAATTTCCTACCAAACTGTCCCAATTTTTGACTACTTAAAGTGGTGTGGCCTGCCGGAGAATGTATGTTATTTCACCCATAATAGATGTGGCTTGTGTAGATATAGGTATGTCTGTATTATACTGTAAATACACTATGGCGATAATAAAGATTTTGTAGGTGTCATAAAAATACTGAGGTCTGCATTTATCCATAGTTGATTAGTTAAGCTATAACGTCCAAGTTAGCAATCCCTTCTACATTCTTACAGAGTCAGGGACCAAAGCCAGAGCTATTGTATTAGGCATCCAAGGTGAAGCTTTATTCTTCCAGCCCCTGAACCCTAACGAACCCTATGTACAGGTTTAGGATTAAGTTGTCTTTGTAGTAATATGCATCTATAAATTCTAAAAGGCACAGAGAAGAGAGTGGGAAGGGTACATAGTACACTGACCTCCCATTGGGGTCCAGAGGTGATGACCATGGTCAGGGCGAATGGGGTTCCTGCCACATCTGAGCTGGATTATAGGCTGGGGAAAATGATGGCATGGACCCATAGCTTTCTATTGGTCCAAGCGATCACACTCGTCAAGGCTGTGTGTCCTGTCTGGAGTGGTCCCCAAGTAGCATCCAGATCTGCTAAACTGGCACCAATCAACCTGTACTGCGTCCCCCCCTCCTTCTGTATCGTTTGCGGGGAGAAAACAGACGCACACAGAGTTCTTACTGATCACGATCAGTCCACCTATTACTCACACTGTGCTTTCACCATGGTTATCAGTCTAGGAGAAAGGCAACAACAATAATTCAAAGTAAGTATGTGTGGAAGGAAAGAGGGATAGTCCGAGGTGATGGACGGGAGTAGAGACACTGCACTCTACTCTTAATTTGACAGCTCGATTATGGTCAGGGCCAGAGCATGGGACTGCAGATATTCATGACAGGAAGACTCCTGCCCAAACTTCTTACTCGCCAATTTACTTGTGAGAGCCTCATCTGGAGAAAAACAAAAATGGAGGATGGTTGTCTGAGACTCTCAGGATGGATTCTCTGAAAAGGGGGACACACAACAACCCTCCCACACAGCTGTCTACCGTACTAGTATGTACCACTCACTCTAGTGCTAACTACAACAAAAACGGTAACAACAACAGCAGCACCCTGGTCTTAACAACACTCTGTGACCAGCATGATGCGTATTAGCTTCTCACAGGATGTAGTGTAATACCCTTTCTAATTTCAAACAGCAATCAAAAGAGCAGCTGACAAAACAATATAGAACAAGATACCAAAAGCCTACCTTTATTGGAGATCTGACGAATTAATTTTATACCGAAAAAACACCTCAAGCGCCTACCATTTATGGTGGCCTGACTAATGAGTGCAAGGACACCATACACAGTATTACTCACAGATCAAAGTAATCTCTTGCAAAATGGCCACCGGGGAGACGGAATATCAGACCAGGTGCGGTCACTAAGTAACAGGAGCTAACCTCCTACTGATGCCAAGTCTAGCACCCAAGTTTCCACCAGAGCAGCACTACCATTGGTGTGGCACGTGCAGTGCATCGAGGCCCTTGGAGATAATGGGGCCCGCTGCATGGTAGATGCAGAGGGTCGGGAGCTCCGGTCCCTCCTCCCCAGCTCCCTGAACTGGGGCCCATAGTTCACTAGTTCTGCCTCTGCCCCACAGGCCTACTGCCTGAGATGTATTGGCAACAGAATATGCCTGATATAAAGTGTCCTTTAAAATATACCCTAGGTTCTGAGCCTAACAAAACTGTGCCCCACAGTCTTCTAAGGCTAAATACAGCACCCAGAATCTTTCAGGTGCACATTTAGGGGGATTCTTGTTACCCAAGTTAATTCACACTAGACATTGTCAAGCATGAAAGATCAACCTTGTGAAAATATAAATTTTCCAACCCAACATGCCGGGTTTTGTCTTTAATAAAATTGCTGTTTTAAATCCTGCAGGAAAAAGTGCCGAAACTCAGTGATTTGATCAAATATCAGCTTGATACTTTAGCACCCAAATTTTGTTTAAATGTGATGTTGAGTGAGCCCACATACAAAGTTCTTTGTGGTATATTTAATCATCCACCACCAAAAATGTGTTTCAGACAGGGCCATCTTTTCCATTGGGCACGATGGGCAGCTACCCGGGGGCCCCACGGGCAAGGGGGCCCCATAGGCACTGCTCTTAATGAGAATAAATAATCCTGCAAAAGAAAAAACCTGCAAAAAAACCCTTCAAGGGTCACTGAGCAAGTACATCTATCTATCTCTATCTCTATATATCTATATCTGTATCTGTATCTGTATACATCTATATATCTATATCTATATCTAGGGGTCCCGGTGCACTGCTTTGCCCGGGGGCCCATAAATGTTGTTAAGATGGCCCTGGTTTCAGATAGTTACTGGGGTGATTGTACTCACATTACAGATAATGAACACCATGAAGATGAACTCCTCTGCAGATATCTCTAGTATCCACCTCAGCTTTATACAGCGGATCACATCTTCAAAACATAGGGTAGAGTACCATATTCATGCATGAAGAAATGATAAAAAAAAGCACCTTGCATAAGGTCCTTTATTAATGTGAATTATAAAACACTAAAATGCACTCACTTAGAAACAACTAAAAAAAGACACATAGAATATAGTTCAAATCCCCATATGTAAATGGCAGAACTACCTACCAGAAGCCGCAAGAGCGTGATAGATTCACAGGGAAAATTTTTCTCCTGCGTCACCGGCATTTATTAACTATAGACTGCTGGATAACATGCTGCTAATCCACTCTAACTCCAATGTGTTTCGAATTGTTGATCCTGTCTTTATCAAGGCCTAAATCCTAGAGACTTAAGCCTTGAAAAAAACTGGATCAGTAAATCAAAACATGTTGGAGATACAGCAGATTTGCAGCATGTAATCCACCAGTTCATTAAAGGTTGGTTACTAGTACTTTCTTGTTGGGAATTCAAGAACATATGTTTTAAATTAAATTTCATTGTCTTAAAATAATGGAGATAAAAACACAGGATACAGCAGCACAAAGGAATCCAGCTTAAGTGAAAGTGTAGACAATAAAAACAATAATGGAGAGTATATTTTCTTCTATTCAAGTAAAGTTTTCCTAAACAGCTGAAAAGAGGTCTCCCAGTGTCACGTGCAGTCTGGGACATGAAGGGCACACCGAAAAAACAATGGTATTGGCCCACATGTGTGGTGTGGCCCTGAAGTGGATATGGCCAGCCTGTGAAGGTTTCATAGATAGCCTGCCCAGGAGACCAGCACTTAACAACCACACTTAGGGAGTGATGTTATACATATATTAAAATCAGACATACATAAAGTGCTATAATTATCCTTTATTTCTAAAATGCTGACACATTATACAGCCATGTGCATTGAGGAGATCATAATAATGAGAATGCAATTAAAGGGTTAATGGTTTTCGCAATGTTTAAAATAGTGTCTATTACAATGATATAATCTATTTGTGTGTGTAAAACATAACCCTCTGATGCTATGGAGATGTCCTTTCTGACACTCCATCGCCCCAGATGTGGGGATTTCCTATGTTCTGTGGCAGCTGCTGTCACTAAGGCGGTATCAGAGATCACCAAAGGAGGAATAGAGATGGTAACAACAGTCACAGTTAATCTCATAAGGTCCAGCAACCTGAACCGAGATGGTATTCAGTACATCTTCTAAACAACCTTGTCCTTGGTTGATGATACTCCATGACAATTTTTAGATGTTTTATATTTGTGAGTTATGTGGGAGGTTAAACACAGAGCTGAACTAAAGTGCAGCCATCTACAACTGCCGTCCACATGCCATAAATGCTAGAATGTAAACTTAACACTTCAGTTAGCGTCTCCATTTGACCCATGTCACCTTTATTCAACTTCTTAGTTTTAGGGTAGTTGTGAGGAAACAAGGAATTATTTTGACACCACCAGTGCTGGGCCTGGCTTCTCACAAAATGTGTACTGTAATAAGTATATTTTTTAGCCCTGTGGTTCCCTCACCCCTCCCCAGATTTTCCAGCTCTCCAGTTCTGTTTTATGTTCCTACAGTCATTTTATATATTAATATGTGCATACACTGTGTCTTCATGTTAAAGTCAACAATATGTCCGTTAACCATTCTGGGTAAGAGTGATCAACTGCAGACTAGCAATGAAGGGGACAACCCTGGAACAATACCCCTGATAATTAAATCCCCATTGATTACACTGCTGTGTTGGAAATTCAGAACAATGGTCTGGCTAATTAACTCATCATTGATTATGATCCTTTCAGGAGATCCTTTGTGTGAACCTGGAATCTGTAGACCACATGAAGTCTGCACCGCAAAGGTGTTTGACACAAAAATGGGCAGCATCTAAATCAAGTATCAGCCCCCAGGGTTATTCAAAGGATAATCCCAGAGATTAATTACATTCCCAGTGATTAGACTTCTTTGCCTGAGATCCAGGAAAGTGCCTTGATAATTTTATCAATAGTGATTCAGCTCCTTTTGAGAGATCCATTGTGTGGACCTGGTATCCTCAGACAACGTGGAGCATCTGCTAGAGTGGGGAAGACTGGAATGGGAACTATAAAAAGAGCACATGCTGCTGCATCAAACACATCTCTCTTGAAAGAACAGTTTAATCTGGTCTGACTGAAGACTGGAGCGCTAGAGAAGCAGTACAAGTCCTTTTCCTTCATCTGGAATCCTTGCGGGATTTGTGTGTCTGCCAAAAGCGGAGTGGCAGTGAAGTAGGACCACTGCCTCCTACATGGCAGAGCCAGGGGAGAAGCCTCCACAGAGCTCATACAAACCAAGATCAGATACCCCTAGTGTTGCAAAAAGAATACAAATATAATGTTACATTTATACCCCTTGTATGATGTATGTCCCATATGCCGTAGTATGACTTTGTTAACCATTTCTTGAAAGTGCTATAATTGCTATTGATGTTTTTGAATTAATAAACCTAATGAATTTTTTATCTGGATACTTGTCTGGATGTGAAAGTATGCTCTGTCGTCCATGGTATTGAGATTAAATAGCCTATGGGTACCCTGGTATTGTGACAGTACTACAGAGACATGATATTGACAGCCTCATTCTACTTTTGCTGAGTGGAGTATATTAACCCTATTAAGGGCTATTTACAGTTTTCTTATACAAAATGAATTTACTTTGTCTTGGTCACACTGAATTTAAAGTGTCTTCATATCATTGCATTTAATTTTTCTTTGTATCATTATTGTTATTCATCTTCTATTGCTTTGCAAGTACTATTGTCATACTTAAATACACCTAAAAGGTTTGTTGAAAGGTTTGTTCATGGAATTATATCTAGTTGATGTTAAACAGACATACATCAATAGGATTCTGGTGCTGGTAAAGAAACAGGGTCAGTAAATATATGTGGTCTCAAAAAGTGAAAACATAATGGCCTGTTGCACATTTAGGTTGTAACCACAAGCTCATCATGAACACAGGAAATGTCTGTACATTCCACATTTCTGTTCCGTTTACCAGAATGGTCATAAAATGTTAGTAAAACAGTGAGAGTGTGAATGGTTCATATTATACTATAAATAACTAAACTTTTCAATTAGTTTAAATTGAATCTGTCACCTACATATAGTGAGGGCAGCCTTTGTGGGCTGAATTAACACTTATGAAATGCATCTTATCATTTCATCAGAGAAGCCTTGGTATCTGATTTGGAATGGGCATAACAAGCTGTAGGCACTTTACCAGTGTCATGTAACAGAAATGCACCAAATTAAGAGGTCTATTTATTACTATGCAGCAATAAGGATATCACCTATCACCACAGCAGAAGCTACATCTGCTAACATCGGGGTTCCCCTGTCACCGTTTCAAAATATTTATGTTGCTACCAGCTCAGGGTACCCTGCGGAATAATGTATCAGTCAGATTGAAGCATCTTGGCTTGTTCCTTGTGGGCTGTACTAGCTGCGGCTTAACTCACTTTCTACACTCAGTCCCCTGGTGCCCTGAAGTTGGATTTCACATGTTTTCCACCTACGAATCTAATGGGCCGATTTGTTTCAGGAGGCTCAACCTGCTCTACCATTGAACATCCCCAATTGAAAGATATCCATACCCTAATACGCGGCCTGCATCATCAAAAGCCAGGATAGATAGGAGCCACATATTTTGGAACTGGATCTGTACCGCCACCCTCTCCTTTCCAGCTCTGACAGCCAAGTGTGGCATAGCAGTCTGGTAGAGGTACTGGATGCTATGTTCCGCCTCCTAAAAAACCTTAACTACAGAGTATGCTATCAGCTGGATCCTTACTCGAGTACTGGGTTCACCACAGGCCTCCACGCCCTCACCATCACAGACCAGTATTAAGAAGTACCATTCAGCATCCGATCTTTGTGCATTGTATCAGCCAATTGCTCCAGAAGCCGCACAGCTCCCCCATCACTCCTATAAATAGGAATCAGCCTTACCATCTGGAGCCCTGCGCCATTTAGTTACCTGTGTCATTAGGACCTCTGCACTATCCAGTCCTCCACAAATTAGGCCTCAGCACCATCTAAGCCCTGAACTGGACCCCAGCACCACCCAGCTCTCCATCAACTAGGCCTCTGCACCATATAGACCACACACCATCTAGGCCTCTTCTCCATCTATTGCCCTATCTATCTAGACAACGTTCCTAGACACCATCCACACCTGGACTTTCTAAGCACCATATACTTTGAACTTGTACACCGTCTAACCATCTACACTACTGGAACTACATTTACCAGATCTCAACCATATTCTCCTTCCAAGTCCTGCAAGATCCTCATTTGTTACCCCCCCACCCCTCCAGATTGTAAGCTTGCAAAAGCAGGGTCATCTCCATCCTGTCTCATGTCTGTGCCTTATCTGTATGATAAGTAATTCTGTGTCCTATGATCTAAATACATAACTTGAGTGTGCCCAAGCTGACTGCACACCCACTAACCCCTGTCACATGTCTGTCCAATTTGTAAGATATTTTGGCTCTTACCCTGCTTCAGTCATAACCTATGTGCGCCCAAGATGTCTGACACACCTTGCCCTGTACCTTTATCATATGTTTCTTTATGTTACTATATCATGTATTCCTTATATGTGTAAAACACCTTGGGCTAGATGTACTAAGCTGCGAGTTTGAAAAAGTGGGGATGTTGCCTATAGCAACCAATCAGATTCTAGCTTTCATTTATTTAGTACTTTCTACAAAATGACAGCTAGAATCTGATTTGTTGCTATAGGCAACATCCCCACTTTTTCAAACCCGCAGCTTAGTAAATCTAGCCCCTTGAGTCCTAATTGGGAGAAAAGTCCTATGTAAATAATATTATTATTACCAGCTTCTCTCTCACAAGACAAGGCTCCTAGCTGTTCAAGTCTAATTCGCAGAGCTTCTAAAAAAAAAGAATAATAAAGCACTTTGTTTGATCAGAGTATCTGTGATGAGATCAAGGTGCTGTAACACTATGTTGTAAATGAAGGTTAATCCAGCTTAGTACCCCCTTTCCACCAGTAATGTAGTAGTTGCATGTATTAATGAATTGTGTCCTATGTAGTTGTTATGGAAATACACATCAGACAATAAGACCTCTAGAACTCAGTCACAGGGTCATGAATTGCAGCTTCCCAAATTCATTAAGGGATGGATCTCAAGATACATGCACTATTGAATTCAGGTGTAGGTCTGTTGTACTTTACTACACAAGACACTCCAGGATACGTCCAATCCCTATGTTGATCATAAATTCACAAAAGAACACAAAAATAAAAAAATTATAGAATTAATGTCACATGGTAATAATAAAGGCATTATTTCATAAAGCATTGAAGAAAAAAGTGTTGGGTATTTCTAACATTTTTTTCCCCATGAAATACATTTATTAGAACATTGTTAATTTCTACTGAACATAAAAATACATTTTGGCACGCCTATAATCTACACTGACTACGGCAAAACGCCTCTTCCCTGCCCAGTTCACTTCCCAAGTCGGAAGCTGTAGTAAGTGCTCCTTTGGCTCACTATCACACGAACATTGCTTGCTTACATGTCCAACTCTCTGTTTTGCGCCCTATTTGTCTGTTCTGGGCATGTGCAGAGAGATTCTGCTTACAATACGCTCAAAAATGGCAGCTCCGTGACTTGATGAATCAGGCCCTATATGTTTGTAAATACTCGGTTGGCCCCAGGACTTATATACACCGATCAGCCACAACATTAAAACCAACTGCCTAATATGGTGTAGGTAACTATTGTGCCACCAAAATGGCTCTGATCCATCGAGGCATGGACTCCACAAGATGTCTTAACATTTCCTGTGGTATCTGACACCAATACTTTAGCAGCAGATCCTTTAAGACCTGTAAGTTGCCTATATGGCATTTATTTGGACGATTTTACTGATAAATATACAGTCATGGGCAAAAGTTATGAGAATGACACAAGTATTGGTTTTCACAAAGTTTGCTGTTTAAGTGTTTTTAGACCTTTTTGTCAGATGTAGCTATGGTATAGTGAAGTAAAATTACAAGCGTTTCATAAGTGTCAAAGGCTCCTATTCACAATTACATTAAGTTTATGCAAAGAGTCAATATTTGCAGTGCTGACCCTTCTTTTTGAAGACCTCTGTAATTCGCCCTGGCATGCTGTCAATCAACTTTTGAGCCACATACTGATTGATGGCCGTCCATTCTTGCCTATTCAATGCTTGGAATTTGTGGGTTTTGGTTTGTCCACTCTACTCTTGAGGATTGACTAGAAGTTCTCAATGGGATTAAGGTCTGGGGAGTTTCCTGGCCATGGACACAAAATTTTGATGTTTTGATCCCCGAGCCAATTAGTTATCACTTTTGCCTTATGGCAAGGTGCTCCATCATGCTGGAAAAGGCATCATTCATCAACAAACTGTTCTTGGATGGTTGGGAGAAGGTGGTCTTGGAGGATGTTTTGGTACCATTCTTTATTCATGGCTGTGTTCTTAGGCAAAAATTGTGAGTGAGCCCACTCCCTTGGCTGAGAAGCAACCACACATGTGAATGGTCTCAGGGCGCTTTACTGTTGACATGACACTGGACTGTGCTAGGATGACGGTCTGAATCACCAACTCACAGAACCAGATGACGGAGGTCTTCACCTATAGCAGCCGCCTTTCCCTTAGAGCTTTATACGCTCATCGGTACTCAGATGCCCCCAGGACTTAACTCCCGGCGTAGTGTGAGTTAGTAATACAGGCCCGTAGCGGCAGGCCAGGAGGCTGAATAGAAGGCAGCGGATAGTCAGACGATAACCGAGGTCAAGGGTCACAGGCAAGCAGGATAGTCAGTAAACACGCCAAAAGGTCAGGGTCACATATAAGTAGGCAAGGTCCAAGGTACTGGCAGGGGTCATGCACAGTAGTCAATCCAAAAGGCTTTCACCAAACACAACACAGGAGCAGGTTAACTGACAGTGAAAATGGACGCTATAACTGGCAGTGAGGCTCAGACCTCACTGCCTTAAATAGTACTAAGAGCCAATCAGGACAGAGGAGGACAGGGCTGACAATCAGCCTCAGGAGGCTGCTAATAAATTACTTACTAGAACTGGCATAGGTAACAACATAAACCAGGAAGCATGTATAAAAATATAAATGAACCAGTTTAAATCATATGAGAGCTCCCCCTGGAGTTGGAGGATGTCCCTACACCCTCCTACTCTATGCCACAAAGATAACCCCAAAGAATAATAACAGAGCATAGTAACTAATGCACGTGCCCGGCAGCTAGATCAGACCCGGATGTGGCTTACCTCTGCGGCTTGTGACAGACTGATGGTAGCGCTCACCTTTCCTTCTCTGGACAAGCATTTTTCCAGATGCCCCGAACAATCTGCAATCATCAGAGAAAATGACTTTACCCCAGTCCTCAGGAGTCCAATCCCTTTGCCTTTTGCAGAATATCAGTCTATCCCTGATGTTTTTCTGAAAATAAGTGGTTTCTTTGCTGGCCTTTTGACACCAGGCCATCCTCCAAAAGTCTTTGTCTCACTTTGCGTGCAAGTGCACTCAATAAGCCATGGGCGCTCATTACCCTCTCGAAGGTTAATCAGTTGTCTCACTGCATGCCAGGTATACCCCACAAAACCTGCCATTGTGGAGATGTTCTGTCCCAGTTGTCTAGCCATCACAATTTGGTGCTTGTCAGAGTTGCTCAGATCCTTATGCTTGCCCATTTTTCCTGCTTCCAACACATCAACTTTAAGAACTAACTCTTCACTTGCTGCCTAATATATCTCTTGACAGGTGCTATTGTAATGAGATAATCAATGTTATTCACTTCACTTGTCGGTGGTCTTAATGTTGTGGCTCATTGGTGTATGTTTTATAAGTGTTAAATAAGTGGGTGCTCTTTGTTAAGTACTCCCAGGATATCTTTTAAGGTATATTGGAGTTGGTGTTAATTATAGCTGATTAACACACATGTTGCCTAATTGAGAGGTTTAAATTGAGCTCATTTAATTGGCTGCCTACTGTGTTAAAAGATCAGGCAAATGAAACAGCCTTTTTCTTTAAAACAGTCTCAACTCGAGAGATCCAAAACACGTCAGAAGATATTTTTACAAACCATTACATTGGAAAAGCCTTTAAAGTTTCAGCTGATTTCTTTTTTCAGCTACAATATTATTAGCATAAGCAGATGAAAGTACAGATTATAAAAATGTGGTCTGCAGAAAACAGCTCCAGTCTGCATTTTCATTATAGCACCTCCTGAATATAACATTATAATAAGGTGGCCACAGTGACGCTGGTAGTGTGCAGTTATTTATTACTAAATTGTGGACAGTGAACTATATATGCTGCTAGATGAAACAGCTAAGAATGTCAGGTTTTAAAGGTCCTGTTTGATAATAATACGGGCCTGATTCATCAAGGCACGTTGTAACTGCAGATTTTGAGCATATCGTACACAAAATCACTCTGCGTATGCCTAGAACTGGGAACGCAAAGGACACTTATTACAGCCTACGATTTCTGTGATTGAATGGGGAGGGGAAGGGGCCTTTTGCCATAGTCAATTCACAGTAGGGGCGTGCCAAATTCAAGCACACGCAGCTACGTCCGAATCCAGCTCTGGCCATCTCAAAGCTACTTGTTTTTCTGCCATATCTCTTGCTTCAGCTAATGGGCAATTCTTAGTCCTGATCAGTAGTGATGATAGTCTCCTACGCATGCCTATTCAAAGTTATTATATTAATCTGGTGCACCAGGATTTTTTTCTCTTGGTAATAGAGCATCACAGATGTATATAAAATGTTGTTCCCCTACCAGATCAACCTTCATTGAGAATGGGGGCCCACCGTCAGTTCTACCATGAGCACATTTTAGCTAAAAAATACTCTTATTTCCTGACTCCCTAGCAGTCAAATGAAACGGGAAACATGCTCAGTCTTCCAGGTGGTTTACCTGTCCTTAGAACAAGATTGGCCTTAAATATTACTTACTTATTTTTAAACAATTAAAGCTCCAAATGTGCCCATCTACAAGTTTGGAAGTGTTGTGAGATCTCCTTATAAGAAATCTGCATAGTCTAAACCTTCCCTGGCAAAAGTATGCAAGAATGAATCAGTAAGGCATTAATCTTTCCTTCATTGATACCACTGCACCATAGTGAATCGATATGCTGAATTTTCATGAATAATGTTTCAGTGCACAAAATGACTACTATGTGTAGATGGCAAAAAAACTTAAGTGAAACACCTTCTGTAGTGGGTAGGAGAGCTTCACTGGCCCTCTACCTCTTGCTTTGGTACCTCCTGGGCTAGCTTAGCCCTACATTCCCTTTTCTTAGGCTATGTGGGGTTTTCAAGTTTAATAAGCAGTTCAGTAGTTGAGGTTATGCAGGTCTAGTTGTGCAGTTCATACAAAGATGTTAGAAGAATGAGCGCCACACCATCACTTGATTAAATCACACTTCTTTATATACACATCCAGCACTTAATTAATTGCAATGAATACATAAAGTTGACAAAGGTTTAAGGAGTTACATTAGACCTGAAACTCATTCTTGTTGGGGATTATCCTTCTGCTTTTCAACCTTCACCTTGTCTCTCTCTTTCTGGTCAGATGGACAACACAACTGACAGGTATCTGGGCTCTTGTCACTTTATTAGGACAATCTGTCTATGATCTCTGTTGGTAAGGAAAACTAGGTTCTAGAATGGCTAATAGTGCTTAAGGACTCCATACAGTGCTCACTAAGACCTGGAGCCTCCTCTACAGTCTCCATGTAGATTGGCACTTAGTCTCCATTCAACTACCAGCAAGGTCAAGGCTGTCCCATAAAGCTTGAGCTGGACCAGGTCACAAACTTAGGTCCCAGGCATCAGCACTTGAGCAAATGGGACAGTCTACTTGAGAGAACTTGCAGTCATGATAATTCACCCCCAAGGTATTGACATTTAGATGTTTCAATACCACCACAAATTGCCCAACAAGGCCCCCATCGATTGTTGCAACCATGGTGCCCCAGTCTGCTAAACAATGGTCCTTTAGGGACATAATAAATTTTTTTGGGTCCACTGAGCAGACCATTTAGATGCAGCTGTAAAAACTAAGATATTTTATGGTGGACATCCAGCATGCTTTGTAAATAAGGTTTGCCATGTTTAGATGTGAATCATTTTATAGAAGTGCACATACTTATTTCATTTTTTTTCTTTTCAAAATACTTTTCTGTCCCTGTCCCTGCCCAGATTTCAAGTTTGAGATACAGTGCATCCGGAAAGTATTCACAGCGCTTCACTTTTTCCATATGTGTGTAGAATTTTAAGGGAAAAAGGGAATTTATTCCATTTTGGAATAAGGCTGTAACATAACAAAATGCGGAAAAAGTGAAGCGCTGTGAATACTTTCCGGATGCACTGTGTTGTCCAGATATTATTTGTTTAGGTCTCTTTTTGCTGTTTTGTCCTACATCTAAAATTCAAGATTTTAGGTGTGACCTAGAATAGAAGTGTCATGATATAAATGACCCCAAAACTAGTATGAAAAGAGAAACTTCAAATAAACCGCTCTTTATAGCCAAGATTGGTGGCTAATTACAGAGCCTTTACATTTCCTGGAGAAAGTTGTAAGACCCAGGGTTTCTCCTCACCACAAAACAATGGGCAACAAAGCACTAGTCATTTTCGTGGTAAGAGACATTCAGCTGAGAAAATCTTACAGCATCCTCAGGAAACTCAAGATTGCACAACAAGACTGTGTCCTAGTTTCACAACTAAAGAAAATGTACAGTTAGCAATAGCTTCTTATTTGTCCCTTTCAGAAGGGACTCTCCTAAGGCGATTTTAGGGGGTTTTACAAGTCACATGTTTCGAAACAACAATATATACACACATACATATATATATATATTTAATATATACATACATATACATATATACATATACATATATACACACACACCGCCATCTATTCCTACACCCATATAATCGGCTGGCATCAGCACCTCACTTCCAGCCAAACATAATTTTAATTTTCGCCCCTCAGCACACTACTATATCCCACATAAGCCACACCACAGGCGTCCCACCTACACCTCATGCCCAGAACAAAACCCCCTTGAGGCGCTACATACAATACCCACATAGTTCTAACACTACCCAACTTTATAAATGCATTTCTAAAAGGAAATTTATAATATGCATGTGTGCCAACCTTGACATACTATCCCACACTATCTATATATCCATCTATATAGCCACCCCTAATTCATCCCTATACTTAATCCACAAAATATCATCTATATTCATTGTAATTTATTTACGTACCAGATTCAATTATTTTCTATCCACATAATTACCCCCAATTCAAAACTGCGCACCAGACACTCATTACCGTTCTTACCTAATCCCAACCCATATCAACCTTTCACAATCTAAGTTGGGCACTCATTCACTTAATAACCTTATCCATATAATATGCATTCCTATCCCACTCACCACGCTCACACCAGGATACCACGCATCCAAATGTATTATTTTAATCACATAATTATCCCATTTCATATTCCAACCCCATATAACAATTAACTCTCATCTACCACCCCCCAGGCATAACAACAAATGCCTATCCCAGCCACATCAGGTATGCAATCCACACACACCCACCATGATTGACTTTTACCCCATAACAATCATAGCCTCCTAAGACTCACTACCCCATTGGACAGCCACAGAACATCCCACTACAAAGACCAGCCTCCTTGGGCCACCATCTTATCCCTGACGAAGTCTTATATTGGACCAAACATGTTGGATGCTAGACAGCACTCAAAAGACTCACACATCCATCTGATCACTTCACTAAACCCTTCTCTTCAAGTACCCTCCACCCACCTGAAGACACACAGCAGTGGAATGTACCGGAGCTTGTGCGTTCCACGCAAAACTGGAAGTTATTCATTTGGAATGCAGTCGTGCGTTCCAAAACCCGTTATAGGAAGCCACTCGACCGTCTCTGCACTCAAGACTACCGCTGACCACCACTGAATATAACTACAGCCTATCCATGCCCCCATGTCAACATACCGAACGAGGCATACTTATATGTACCACAAGTGCTCTTGTAAGAGCAAATTAAGAGCATATAATCGCATCCTTCACACACAACACACGCACACCCAGTCACACAAACGCCTCCATCATACACTTACCCTTCTCTCATTATTACCACTCACATACTCACACCCACCACTGCCAGCAAAATAGACAGCAGCATATCTCCAGTTACACACAAACACACACATTAGGTTAAAGCCCACACCTCATCCAACATATCAACAACTCAAAGGCTCTCAACTACATTCATACAAACACTCTGAGCTATAATCACATTTGAGAACAAGAGCTATTAACACCAAAGCTATAATCACTGCCAACTAACAGAGCTATAGTCACCAAGTATATTGCTACACACAACAAGTGCTAAATCAGAGCTATAGTCACTCCAACCCCACAGCGGTGTGGCAATATACCAAAGAATAAGAGCTATAACGCAAAAGAGCTGTAGCATACAAAACCGCAAAAGAGCTAATAACATTAGCTGCTAAAGAACAGCAGTAAGGTATATTGCTTATTCAAGCCACTTAACACTAAATTCTTTCCGAACCCTTTTCCACCTCACCCTTATCTTTCCAAACAGATACACCAAGACTGGTTAACAGGACCACCAGACAACAAGACACAAACCAAGAGCAACACGGAAAACAACAGAGGTAAGACATACTGAGAAATTTTTTCACCACACCTGCAACAGATCGCACACACAGTTGCGCCACCCTAAGGTTGCATGGCAGATGACATTTTCTTTGCAACCGGGCAATACTCTACATGCAGTCACTGATCGTCAAAAATGTAACACCCTTTTTTTCCTATTTAATATAGATGTCACTGAATGTCAAGAGAGTCCCATATAGACGAAAGCACTTAAACGAATGCATGTGTTTGTGTAACTTTAAATTTAATGCTTTCTCATCCCAGGCCGGCCAATTAGAGGGGATGGGGGAGTGCCTGAAGGGTCTATATAGGTCCCTGTACGTCACATGTCTGGCCTCACTCTCCTCAAGAGATCCCTGTAAAGACCTGCTGAGAAAGGATTTGTATTTTAATACCTAGTCTTTTTCTGTGGTTTGGTTTCTTTTGCTTTCTCATTTTGACAGTAACTCTTTGTTGTATATTGTGGTGTACTGTCACTGTTAATCGTATTGTTTCTCTTCCCCTATTTTTTCTTGCTTCCTATTTTTGCATTTCTTCTTGTTTTTCTCCTGTTCTATATCTCCTTTCCCCTTATCTTCCTGCTAGGATATTGCAAGGTATCTCATCCATTAGTGACTATGCCCCATCCTAAGTGTGCTTCCAACTGCCCTATTAGGCTCGGTGATTCCCCTCCCCCCGTTCTCTGCCAGCACCATCTTGCCCTGAATCCCGGGAAGGTTTTCCGGCAGGGAGAGAGCTGGTACCTCCCGCTGTCCCCATCATCATGCACCCGCTGTCGGTGCTAACTTATCTGCTCCTGCTCGGACGAGCAGGAGTAGAGAGGTGCTGTCTCACTGCCCAGTTTAGAGTGAACTGCCGCTGGCAGTGCGCATTCGCAGATCACGCGCACCAGCTCTGGTGCGCTTAGTGGAAAAATGCAAGGGGCTCACAGATTATGAGGAGAAGTGAGTCTCCTCCAACAGCCACTGAGCAGGGTAGGAGCATTCATACAGGCGTGACCCCCCCCAGATACAAGGCATGGGAATCGATTGCACCAGGGTCCAGAAAGGGGAGCAAATCTGCAGCAGCAAGTTAGCCACTGGTCAGTATTGCCATTAATCCCACCTATGCCAGTCAGAAGTTTACAACACAAAAATCTATGCCCGGCTCCTCACCAACTTTATTTTTCCCCCAGTCTTTGCTTACCAAATAACCCAAGAAGTTCAGACTGGGGAGGGCAAGTGCACAAACAGTCCTCTTATGCACGGAGATCCTTGTACCGACAACAACCCCCATATAATAGAGAGAGTTTCTCAAGGAGGGAGGAGTACAATGTTCACAGACCAGACTATCAGAGGGTAACTCTTCCCATCACCCCACCTCCATCTAGACCCGTACCATTAATGAGCCTTCCCATAAGCAGTCACTCGTCCCAATACATAAGCAGTCAATACGTCCCAGCAGTTGAGAACTGGGACAGGCGGAGAAACATACAAGGTCACAATATGTCCCCACTATTATTTTCTCACTCACTAGGCGCAAAGTGGACAGGCCCATGAGCAGCTCATCATTACCCCACTGTGCCCAGTCACCGCCTGATAGGGCTAGCAGGTATGATCCCATTTCCAGCAGCTCCGTGGTTAGGGTATTTGATTATCGACATTCCAGCAACAGCAGTACTTCTGAGTTGGCATTTCCCCCAGAGCTATTTAGGAGGCATCTCACACTATCTGGTCATGATTTGGCCCCCTTCCGGCCCGGGCTAGTCAATTATCGGTTGATATATTGACCCCTCGAGATCCCACTGGTTCCCAACCGGGGTTCACAGTCAAATATTGTGACAGCAAGAACAGGTCAATTCCTCTAAGTTCTGGGCCAGAAGTGCCCAACACCTCTCAGTCTCAGGTCCCACCAGTAATCTCCCTCGGGAGCAGGAGCTGTATTAGATCTGATTCTAACGTCTTATCTATTGCAGAGTCTCAGAGCCCGTTGATTGTCTAAGAAGGCAGAAACACTAAGAACTCCAGAAGTTTCCACACCAGTGTAGGGCAGCAAGGAGGTTCGGACTTCAACCCCAACGGCAACGGGAATCAGGAATGAGGAAAAACGGAGCCTCCGTCTCTGGTGAGAGCCCCAAGCTATTAAACATACAGTAGGGAACATGAGTCCCCCTTTAGCTAGCACTAGTGATGACTCCTCTGACATGGATCAGAGCCCACGCCAGTTTTTGAAAATGTTGCAGTCCCAATTATTATGTAAACCACCAACCAAATCGAATTTGGTGCTAGGACCTCAAGCAGGTGAACGCACAGGCGACACGGGTCAATGCAAGAGTCGGTCCCTCACATTTGGGGTTAGGCCCAGTGTGAGAGATGGGATTTGAAAAGGCATTTTATTAGACATGTTCATTATCACAGTAATGAGTAAGAAGGGCCTTGTGGCTGCAAAAGAGAAAAATGGCATAGGAGTAGAGGCATCCAAATCTTTTGCTAATTGGCTTAGCGGATGCTGTGTATTTGCGCCCATATACATTGAATCTAGGCCTGGTGAGTCAGCGGATGTGTAGAAGTATTTACAAATGATAAACGACATGCATCAAAAAGATGACCCCTGGATATGGAGTAGATATGATGACATCGGAGGAAAATGAGCAGACTGGCAAGCATCCCTTTAGGGTCCAAAGATATTGATACATGGTTGGAATGCGCCCGAGCAGTCAGAGTGCCACCTACCCCAGTCAAAAATTATTTTAGGCAGCTGGGAGGGCTCCAGTGGCCCTCCTCCCAAAAAACAGATGCTTCTCGTACAATGCAGGCTCATACAATAGGAGCGCAGCATTGAAATACCGACACGTGTGTTTAAACTGCAGGGGGCCTCATCCCGCCACAGAATGCACAAGACCCTCACACACAGGAGGTCAGGGAAGAGGCGCTCAGACCGCAGCTCCACATCAAGGCCCATTCCCCAATTAACATACAAGCGTTAGAAAAATGGATGAAGCTATACCCATGTCAAAAAAGGGCCTCCTTTTTGAGTAAAGGTTTTCACTTAGGTTTTAAAATCCCTGTGCAAGACACATTATGACCGCCCATTCCCCGTAACCTAAAATCTGCATATAGTTTCCCAGAAGCAATGGAGGCGAAAATAGCTAAAGAATTAAAAGCCGGTCGGATGCTGGGTTCTTTTGAATATCCGCCCATATGTAATCTTGTAGTGTCACCAATAGGGGTTGTTCCAAAAAAGGCGCCCGGAAAATTCAGGCTAATTCAACATCTGTCTTACCCTATGGGCAATTCAGTGAACAATTCAATTGACCCTCTTTTATTTATGGTTACTTATCAGTCCTTCATATCTGCTCTTGGGTTAGTTCAAGAGTTTGGAATTGGCTCCCTGTTGGCAAAGCTAGACATCGAGTCTGCCTTCTGGCTACTACCATTACACCCGGATGGTTTCTATGTGAACTGTTGTCTGTCCATGGGCTGCTAAATCACTTGTTCCTACTTTGAAAGCTTTAGCTCATTCCTGCACTGGGGTATACAAGCAGGCACGGGACATCATGGGCATAATAGGATTGGCGGAGCGACCCCTGGCCCCGGCAACAAGACGAGTTTATCAGGCGGCATGGAATTAATGGTCCAATTTTCTGAATATTAGGGACCCCCTACACTCAGGTCAGACAGACGCCATCGCAGCTTTCATGTGGGAGCGATATAATGTGTGGGCATCTAAAAAAGCCATGGCCTCCACATTAGCTGGAATATTATTCATATCGCAACTATATGGAAGGGTAGATGTAACAAAGAACTTTATTATACCCAAAGCTCTGAAAGGATGGACGCGTGAAAGACCATTAACTGAAGACACTAGGAGACCAGTAGACGTCCTGATGTTGCGAAAATTAATGCAGTCGCTGCAGGTTGTTACACGTGATAGTTATGAGTTATTGATGTTTAGGACAGCCTTTGCGCTAGCATTTTTTGGAGCTTTCAGAATATTGGAACTAATAGCACAGTCTAGGCAAAGAACCTCCTCGGGACTGTTAGCTCGTCACCTGATAATTCTGTACAGTTAAACTTACAGAATACAGCGTTAGACAGGGTGAAAGTAGGACAAAGAGTGCCACTAAAATCCTCCCTATACGCTGTCTGTTCTAAAATGGCACATGAGAAAGCAAGATAGGGCTATATATAGAAGATATAAACTCTCGCGAGTATTGGATTGATATTTTCCCAGAAATTACGCTTTGCCTCCTTTTGAGATGCAAAATTGGAGCGCAAACCTGAGTCATAACTTGGTCTCACTCATGACCCCAAATCTTGAATCTGTCGGATTACACAAAATCCAAACCGCTCATCTATACTTTTAATTTCAGTGCTTTGGTGTTCAAATACAAGATGGGTGCACAGGAAGATGAACAGTCTGATGAGACACGTGTCTGTACAAACGTTTCTGAAAATACAGATGTATCTGAACGAACAGAGAGATGGACGAATGTGTCTGAAAAGTGTCTGTGACAATATAAATGATGGGAGTGATTTAATAATGAACAATTATTGGAATAAAGAATCAAATTGAATTTAGACTACATACGGAATTTCAGTAACACCTGCAATTTTATTCTCACTTCTATCACCTTGTAGTCACTAACTCACTGTATTTGTTATTAATATTTTAATATATGTTTATATATCAGGGAACAATATAGTTTATGCACTATGTATTTTAATGAGACTATATTTAGGTTTACAAATTTTAATATGTTATGAACATCCATAGAGTGTCCCTATTAAACACACACAATTGGCCATTTGCCCTGCTTGCAGTGATCAGGGGCTACTAATTACACATACTTGGATTGCAGATTAACAGGTGTTCAGTCTGTGTCTGTCCTAAATCTGGCTGTCTTCTGGCTGCCAATCCTCTGGCTGGCTGTCCACTGGTTGGCCGGCTGTCCACTGGTTGGCTGGCTGTCCTCTAGTTGAAAACGTCAATAGTAATTCTTAATGACAATATAGGAAAGCTTAATTGCTCATTAATAGTTGGCAGGAATATGTGCAAGAGCGCTTACATATGATAAAAGGTGACTCCAAGTCCACTTAGTCCATTAGCAAAATAATACAGTATGTTGCCACTGAAGATTGACTCTCTTCATATACATGAGCAGTGCAAATAACGTGTGAAATATATTCCTATTTTGTTACTCTCTGGCCACACTAGTCAAAGATGGCAATACCAATCACTATAGTGGCCATTTTAAAATATACCTCATCCATATACAAGCAACTAGTCGCATACAGAATCCTCTCACAAAATACAGCTATATGACAACATGTATTTTGATTCATTAAAAAAGTAATAGTTAAACAAAAAAAAGGTAAGCATACTAAAAGATAGTATTCAAATATTTACATATTTACATATTTTTGTCACAAACTATTACTCCTGAATTATATGGAATAATTTACCCCACACAGTGAAATATTAAGAAGAGTTTTTAATCAATCTTGTAAATCTTACAACTTATAATAGTAAGGAGGATATATGGCTACCCTTATTTCAGGTGTCATATTATTACATTTGTTAGCTTATGTAGATTTTACATGCATATATTAATGTGCTTCCTAGACCCCCTATGGTCTTCTGTACCGCTCAGTAGAGACCTGGCATTTCTGTGCCCCATTCACCTCTGGGCCCTCTAGCGGCAGTACCATCTGCAAAATTAAATCTTGGTGCATTTGTATGCAGATGCAGGTGCATTAATGTATCCATGTTTGGACAGCTGGGATAATTATAAGATGCACACATTGGCTTCTTTCACAATCAATGCCCATCATCTTGTGGTATTAAACCATGTGCAGATCCATGCAAGCAGGAGCATTTGTGCAAATTGTAGTAAATGTTTACAATAGTTTCAGGTGCAGTGTATATATATTTTATGTATATATATTTTCTCCACTAGATGGTAATAATGTTCTATCAAAGCATATGAAATAATAATCTGAGCCATATCTTTTACACTTTCCTGGAATTTACATTTTCTTCAAACTCCTCATTCCCTGATGTGCTTTGCATCCAAAAATTAAGCAGTATTTTGTCATATTTCTGTACAGTAGCTATTTGTGAATTAAGAGTGGTCATTTTTTATACACTCTATCAGAGAGTTACTGAGAGTTATATTTGCAAAACAGGCAATTTTTGCATTCTGTACATTTAATCCCTAAAGCACATGCCTTTTTAAGAATAACTCACAAGATGTGCTCCATCCCACAATTTTACTTACCAAAGGTCCAGAATTCAGAAAGTTCAATGGCTCTCCAAATCTTTGCACATACAACACCACTCTCATAGGCTCTGCAGAGCCATGTGTTACCACTGCACAACATCCTGATGCCTGTTTGGAAGAAGAGCTGGTCAGCAGGAGCGAGGGCATTGCAGCAGATATTGCTGGGCTATACTCACTCCTGCCAATTTGCTATTTTTTGGGAATTGGCTACAAAGCTACCCACCCAAATGTGCAAGTTAAAAGAGAGGCAGCCGGCGTACGTACGCCATCAGGGGGACCTGCAGAATCTCATGAATGCAGGACACTGTTGCAATGAGGTATTACTATTCCACCCAAAACTGAATTTTCAGCTTTGAGTGGAAATAGTCTTTAAAAGTGTAATGTTGTTTTTCAGCTATAGTGCAGCAGAAAAGAAAAAAAAAAATCTACAAATCATCTAATTCTCCATTGTGGAATATGCATTGTAAAAAAAGTTGACAACTCCCTTCATTGGCATTACACTGTATGAAAATGCATTTCATAATGTAATATGGAGAAAGTGCAAAACACACTTTCATATGAGGATTATCTATACCCATCATCATCATGTCTAGTGAATGAGATAATATATTGATTTCAGGCGAGTGGTCATGGATGAATCTATATTGCTCCCCACTTATGGAATGCCCTGCCACGCCCTTTCAGACTCTCCCACAATCAATCTTTTAACACCCTCGGAAAACCCATCTTTATATTAGTACTTACCCTACTCCGACCTATTCTGCCCCCACAAATGCACCCTCACATCTGTTCTATCTCCACATAGAGCCACACTCGTTTCTCTCCTTTCAGCTGTGCCATCTTCAGATTACAATGTAAACTCTCTCAGGAGCAAGGGCCTCCCTACCTTTGTTTTCATGTCTGCATTTATTTTCTATACCTTGTATGTCCATGTTTTATGTATGTCCTCTTTTCTCCACTGAGGAACATTGTGGAGCCTTACAAATTAACAATAACAATTATAGCGTTAATATTACATTTGCCATGGTATTCAGTGATTATGTTCTACTTTAGTCTGAGCATAAATTTCATTGAAGGAGATGACAGATCTTAAGAATAAAATGATAATTTCACTAAAGGACAATTAATTATCTAGAACACAACCAACCAACATTTAAGTAGAAGACATATTAAAGGTAAATATTGCCCTCTAGAGGAAAAAACTGTAAACACATGTCTTCAAAGCAATCTATATAAACAAAAAAGTGTTTAATTTATGCTGGATAAAAACCAATGGTCATTATATAGTAACCAACAATAATGGACAACTGGAGATGTGTAAATCTGGTTTTAGGGTATCTTAGTTGGAGATCTTTTACGAAAGACATTAGCATGTATTCAACTACGTACCTTTGGGGCTTGGAAATCAATGGGCCTCAAAGGAGGAACAAGACAATTTTCTAAAGATCTCTAAAACTGTGAATGATACATATGCATAATATCCATATAACGTCAGACACCAGTCATGATCAAGGTGGAAACATGCAAACATACCTTGCAGAGCCATCTCAAACCTTTCTTAGATATATAGGGACAATGCTCTGTTGGGAAAATAGAGGAGTAAGATTATTCAATATTGGAGGAGCACTGCACTTTTACGATATTTTATAATATTTGTGAAAATTTCCTTTCTGCCTCACTGGCTGCGGTTACAGACGAGAGAGAGAAAAGCAAAGAATCCCTGTGATCTCTCCTGAAACTGTTTAGAATGTTTTAAAGGTGCTTAAAGTATAGAAAGATTTCTCTGATGTTTTGTTCTGAGAAGCATTTCTGGACATCATTGTAGAAATTACTTTTTGTTGTGATTTTAGTGATAGTCATTAATTTGCAGTTACAAACACACACTCACAGCTTACACATTCATTAACATGCTCTAGTGATTTGCCTTAAATATGTTGTCAGCAGAAATTAATCAGAAAATGATCAGTTAAGATAAGTCAAACTGCCACCACAGAGAATAAGGATTGCATAATCCATCCCATTCAATGTGCTTACTCCTTCTAACATGGGTTACACTGTCTATATTTCCCACCAGTTATTCATTATAAAACCTGACTGCAGGATTCCATCTTACATTAACACATATAAATAAAAGTTATCTAAGAACATCAGCTATGAACAATACAACTACTATATATACAGTATCTATAAAAATAATTAAACTCTTCTGCATTTTTCACATTTAATTTTACAGAATGGAATCAAAATAAATTTGGGAATTGTTACCACTGTGCAACGCAAAATACTCTGTAACGCCATATATAAAAAAGTCATCTCTACAGCTTTCTTTAAATTATACATAAAAAAGGCAATAATTATAACATACATTTTCATCCCCTTGTTTTAACACTTGGTAGAAATGCATTTATTACAATTACAGTTGATATTCAATTTAGGCACATTTCTATCAGCTTTGTATATTGCAATATTTGCACATTTCTCTTTGCAACATTGCTTGAGCTCCATCAGACTAGATGGGGACTATTGGTGAACAGTCGTTTCCAAATCCTTGCGCAATGTCACTCCAGGGGATAAATGTATCAAGCTGCGAGTTTCCGGCAGGTTTGAAAAGTGGAGATGTTGCCTATAGCACCCAATCAGCTTCTAGTTATCATTTATTTAGTACATTCTTCAAAATATTAGCTAGACCCTGATTGGTTGCTGTAGGCAACATCTCCACTTTTCAAACCCGCCGGAAACTCGCAGCTTGATACATTTACCCCCAGGACATTGATTTTTGGATTTAAGGCATTCCAATTAATCAGTCTTTCTCAAATACCCAATAGATCAAATCTTGATATTTTAAACCATAATCTTCTTCCACTTGGCATGTGGTTCTCCAAGAATGGGTTTCTTTTCGCCACACTCACAAAAAGTACAGATTTGTGAATGCCTGGGCCACTGCTCTCCCATGGACAGTTCCTCCCATTTGTGTGAAGGAAGACTGTAATGTTGGAGTTCTCAAGACCTCTTGGTGGTTGCTCCCTAACAGGTGCCCTTCTAAGACGCATGTTCAGTTTTATAGACAAATTCACAATTGTGCCATATTCGGTTTATTCACGATAGACTTGCCAGCAGGTATTAAAAGTCTTTAAAAACCCCTTCCTTGGTCCTTTTCAATAACCTTTACCCAGATTTTGATTTCACGACTGAAGCCAACTGAGTCAGTGTTTTTTTACGTGTATCAATAGTGGCAAATACTTTATGTAATCAATAAATGTCTTTTTTTTATTTGTAATTAATAAAAAACATTATAATTGGGTTTTTTTATTTGACATTACAGAGTGTTTTGTTTTGATCAGTGGTAAGAAAACTTGACTAAATACATGTTGATTCCTTGAAGTAAGAATATAGAGGTCATAAATACTATTTATAACCACTGTATCATATGTAATTTTATTGGATTTATTTCAAGAATGGACACAATATTAGACTCAATAGTTACTTGTTCTGTATGGACTAAAAGTAAACAGCAACAGTTAATAGAAGCTATTAAGCATGTCTTTTAAATCGTTAAGTAAAAAAAATGGATATAGAGAATAGTAGTGAGCTGCTGCCATTTAGTAATATGGTATAGAAAGGACTTATGTACAGGCTGATACCTTGAGGATAGGTAGCAGAGGCTGAAAGGAAGCTGTTTCCCAACACAACTTTCATCCCATAGCTTGTAAGCATGCGAGCAGGGTTCTCTTACCTCTCTGTCTGTATGTACTACCCAGTATTGTCTTATTAATGTTTGTTCCCAATTGTAAAGCGCTACGGAATTTGCTGGCGCTATATAAATAAATGTTGATGATGATGATGTTTAACATTTATTTCAACAGCAATGGATGAAATGAAAAACATAATATTTTCTATTAGGTAACCAGTAAAATTTCAGTAAAGCTATATACGCGAGAAAACTCAACATGCCAGTTAGCCCTTGTGTAAGAATTCACCAATCAACACAAATAAACAGTTTTTCAGAGCAAGTACCTCCTCCACATGGCAACCTACTATAATGGGGTGTGATTGAAAGCACGATGGACATAATCAGTAAAACTAAGGTGTATTAATCAGCTCAGTCACTAATACAAAGGATTTGTTATATATCAGTCCCAAATAATACAAGATAGTGACAATGACTTGTGCCAAAGGACAAATTGTAGGGATCCAATAATGCAGCCAAGAATAAAAGGGTTTAACCTTGCTCCTGAAACAAATCTAACATGGAAGGTATTCCAGCACACTTGGATCCTTGCCAGGAGAAATCATACTTCAGTTTCAGTGTGTAACCGGGAAAATAAAGAAAGATGACAATAGTGTACACTGTATGATGTTATGTCACATAAACTCTAATAGGTGAAAGCAAACTTTTGGACAATATTACACAGATGGCCACCAGTGGGTGTTGTTTGTACTTTGAAACTGGCTGCAGTCTGTAATCTAATGCACAACCCACTTTTATCCTCAAGTAACAATCTTGTTAGCTTGGATCTAACTCCATTCTAGTCTACTCTACTTCCACTTTTATGAAGTGGGGCTACACATGCTCTATTCCAGGTCTCTGGAACTACTCTTGTTTATAGTGACTAGCTGAATAATTCGGTTAATGGTGTAACCCACTGCTTTGGCACTACATTCAAATGCCTGGTGCCATCCTGTCGTTATACTAAACCCATTGATTGAGGATTCCCGGAACCCAAATTCTTACCCATGATTAACTCTGATACTATGTCACTACTTGTAAGTATAAAGACGAGAATGTCTTCTTAGCCAATTCATTTTGACCTTCACATGCAATGGAGTGTTCATTTACAGACCTGGATTTAAAATGCTTACTCTCTGTAGTACCCCCATTCCTTTCTTAATCACCCATATTATTATTACTATTATCATAGATTTGTAAGGCGGCACAGTGCTCCGCAGTGCTATACAGAAGAGAAAACAGGACATATGTAAAACAAGGACACACACACAAGACAAAATAAATGCAGACATGAAAACAAAAGGTATGGTGGACTCTGCTCATTAGAGAACTTACATTTTAAGTGGAAGAGGGCACAGCTCAAACAAGAAGAGTGAGTGTGGCTCAGAGTGGAGATTGGAACAGCTGCAAGGGTGTATTAGTGTGAATAGTATCATGAGGGATAAGTAAGCTTTAAAATAAGAGACTGGTGTTTACAGAACGTCAAAAGATTTGAAGGCTGTGAGAAAGCCTGACTGAGCGTGGTAGGGAATTCCATAAGTGGGGAGCAGCATGGGAGAAGTCTTGTAGGTGCAAAATCCACCACACGCCATAGGTCATAAGCACACAAGTGTATTACGCCAGCATTTTAAATGAAAACTGATTGTTTATGCTGGCAGGCATAAATTAGGGAAAAGAGTAATAAACAAGGTACAACCATCTGTACTGAAATTCTGCCATCCTAGAACTAGTGGATGTGATTTTTCTGTAATATTATTTCTATAGCACACAGTAAGTTCTTAAATTCTCAGAATGGTTAAAAGAATGTCAGCGAATTCAGCTGAATGCTGTGTTGTCTCCAGTATCCAGATCACAATGCAGACAATTGTCAATGGGTTGGACAAGCTATTTACTTCCAAGCAGTGGTCGTAGTTGGCCATTATACAATGGTATGTCATACTAGCACTTCGATTGTCACAATCTAATTTGTCTCCAATAGGAAAGTCACAGTGGCTGAGTTTTTTTACAAAGTCCTCAGTGCATTTTGGTCTCCGGAAAAATGTCTGCCGCTTGTATAACTTAGTCAGTAATAGAGACACACTGTAAAATACAAGTTAATGCACCTGAAATTGATGTTCTGGAAAAACTTTATTTAGGAACTTCCCCTCTACTTTGTATTTTTCATTACACTATTCTCAGCATCTATTCTCAGGACACAGGCAGGTACTTTAGAGAGAGAGCCTGATGTTATTTATCAGTATCTGTTCTATCTGTTTGTGTGTGAGACATGGAAGAGGTGGAGGACATAGTGCCCTAATTTTAGATGCTTTATAACACCATTTAGTAAAATACAAAGACATTTTAAATGTTATCACTTAATGTCATTGTATTTTATTAAATTGTGTTAAAAAGCATTTAAAATAGGGTTAAAATTACTAGACGGCCCCCGGCCATTCCGATACATTTACTATTCCTCCGCTTCTAAATTCCCACTTCGACCACTGCTACCAAATAATTTGCAACAGCTAAAGGACTATCAAAGCAGACATGGACCAACATCCCTGTGTCCAACTCTCACCACATCAAAGTCTACATGAGCTGGCATCATTTTCACCACCTTGAGTCCTTGAGTGAACAAGGAGCACTGCAAATTTGCCTAATAGCCTAAGTGGCTACTATGTAAATGTTAATAATACAAATTAAACAGACAGAAGGATAAGCAATAATAGAGCTCAGCATTTCTAGAAAAAAAAAAAAAGTAAAATTAAACTATAAGACTGCTTTGTTTTAATGACTTCTCTAAAGGAATTAATATATGGGAGGTATAAACTCTAATAACCTGTATAGAAAGTTATTAAATTTGACGTACTCATAAAATTACCCTTTATCTTCAGCCAGATAAAACATCACCACTATTTATGTAGGTAAATCCATTGTAAAAATCAAGTTCCCAGCGTAATTAGAATCTGGCAAACTGACAGGAATATAGTAAATATTGAATAGCTGCAGGAGCTCCTGTCATTTTACTGACAAGAGACAATTATACCTCAATTCATAGCCTTAGATGAGGTAACATAAAATGTGTGTAATTTTCATATTTCTATCTGCCAGTTTTAATGAAGCAGCATTTCCTGTTCCTTTATATATGCAGCTTTGAGTAGGTATTTTATTTTAGAAGCTTACATAAATCTGCCTTGTTGTTGCATACAAAACAAAAAAGACAGTAACATATATGGGCATTCATATTGCCATGCAACTGGTATCATATATAATATGGGATATACCGAGCGCAGGCTTGTTTTTTCTCTGATATTGTTGCATAGTTACTGCTACCAGTTCCTTCTCTGGGCAAGATCAGTAATGTTGAAAATTACATTTTTAAAGTGAACCTAGGCAACCGGGACGCTGGATCCGGAAGTGACGACCCGGTCGTTATGGAGACGGCCGGGACATCACGAGTAATGCAGGAAGAGTCGCAGCGGCCGCAGTACCCCCCCCTTGAGGAGGGGTCAAGGGACCCCGACATCCAGGCTTAGAAGGAAACTTCTTAAAAAATTCCCTAAGGAGTTTCTCAGCGTGGAGACGCTTCTGAGGTATCCAACATCGCTCTTCTGGGCCGTAACCCTTCCAATGGACTAAGAACTGGACATGACCTTGAACATTCCTTGAGTCCAGAATTTTTTCGACGATGAACTCGCGGTCTCCATTTACAAGCAGAGGTCGAGGTCTGTTAGAGGAAGATTGAGTAAACTTGCTAGAGGCAACAGCCTTTTTCAAAAGAGAGCAATGGAAAGTACAGGGAATTTTTAAAGAAGGTAGTAGTTTGAGTCGGAATGCCACTGGATTCACTTTCCTTTCAATCAAAAATGGTCCGATGAATCGGGGACCAAGTTTCTTGCAGGGTTGCCTCAATTTGATCTTTCGTGTGGACAACCATACACGATCTCCTGCTTTTAATACACACGGCCCACGATGGCGATTGGCAAAGGCTTTAGACCTGAGAGAGGATTGACACAGTGCGGAATGTACTTTCTTCCAAACGGACTTCAATCGAGATACAACAGTAGGTGTCCTGGAATCTCCAAGGGTAACGGCAGAAGAGAGAGAGTTCGCTTCCGGGTGGAAACCAAGATTGCAGATGAATGGGGAGGTACGTGTTGCAGAATGGCAAGAATTGTTATAGGCAAACTCTGCCCAAGATAAGAGAGAGGAACTTGGAAATGTAGATGCGTAGTAATTGCGTTGAAATTGTTCCAGGGATTGGTTGGTTCTTTCCATCTGACCATTTGACTGAGGGTGGTAGGCTGAGGACAAACTAACTTTGATTCCGAGGGAATTGCAGAAAGACTTCCAAAGCTGTGCAATGAACTGGAACCCTCGGTCCGAGACGATGTCTTGTGGAAGGCCATGGAGAAGGAAGATATGGGTAATGAATAAGGTGGCCAAACTTCTGGCATTCGGCAATTTGAGTAAGGGTATAAAGTGTGCCATCTTGCTGAATTGATCAACGATGCCTGCCAATTTCGCGTAGAGGTGGTGTTGACGTAACTTCCCCAGAACTTCCCGAACCTGTTGGCGGTGCTGGGACAAGGACTGAGATAAATTAAAATATCATCTAAATAAACCACCACGGTCTTACCCAAGAATTCTTGCAAGATGTCATTGATTAGATCTTGGAAGACTGCCGGGGCGTTACACAATCCAAATGGCATCACCAAATATTCATAATGCCCAGAGAGGGTATTAAAGGCCGTCTTCCATTTGTCTCCCTGTCTGATGCGGATAAGATTATAAGCACCCCGCAGGTCAATCTTAGAGAAGATGGTAGCAGACTTGAGCTGGTCAAACAGAACAAAAATCAAGGGCAGCGGGTAAGTATTTTTGACTGTGATTTTATTCAGGCCACGATAGTTGATGTAGGGTCTCAGACTGCCGTCCTTTTTGACCACGAAGAAACATCCAGCACCTACAGGAGATTTGGAGGGACGGATGAATACTTTCTTTAAGTTCTCCTCCATGTACTGTTCCATAGCTTGCGTTTCTGGGGCAGACAAAGAATACAGACGCCCTTTGGGCAATTTTGAACCCGGCACAAGATCGATAGCGCAGTCATAGTCCCGATGAAGCGGGAGAGAGTCAGCCTTCTGTTTACAAAACACATCACTGAAATCCTGGTAACGTGCAGGCAACAATTCTGAACTAGGCTGCAGGATTCTAAGAGGCAGGGTCAAACAAGAAGTAGAGCACACTGGACTCCTGGACTCCAATGGATGATCTCTCCTCTTTTCCAATCAATAAGGGGATTATGGCTTTGCAACCATGGATACCCCAGAATCAAAGGAGCGGAGGGATAGGTGATTAGGAAGAATGTGAGCTCTTCAGTATGGAGAGCGCCTACGGATAAGCAAACCAATGGAGTCTTGGCAAGTATTCGGCCCCCAACCAGGGGATTACCATCCAAGCCGCAGGCGGTAATGCTCGATTCCAGTTTGACTTCGGGAATTCCAAGAGTTTGAGTCAAGAGAATGTCAGTGGAACAATGTCTGAAGGCTAAGCGTGCAGGGACTAACAGAGAGTTTTCTGAAGAGGTTATTTGAAGACCTAAATGCACCTCCTCACCAGCGCTTAGGTCTAGGCGTTTCCCGCCTTGCTAGGACAGGAACGAAATAGGTGGCCAGATTGGCCACAATACAAACAGAGACCAAGAGAGCGTAGTCTAGAACGGTCTTCTGGGGGCAGACGGTAAGCGCCCAACTGCATGGGTTCAGGAGAATCCAGAAGAGTAGGACCAGACTTGGGTGGCGAGCAAGGAGGTATAGATGATTCCCGTTCAGTTTTCCTCTCTCTGATTCGACGGTCAATCTTAATGACAAGCTGCATCAAATCTTCAAGTGAGGCAGGTACAGGATACTGAACTAGGGAGTCCTTAATTTGCTCGGTAAGGCCCAAGCGGAATTGACTCCGCAGTGCGGGATCATTCCAGGCACTATCCTTTGACCATCGCCAGAATTCTGCAAAATATTCCTCAGCAGAACGAGGTCCTTGCCTTAATGCCCGGAGATGAGACTCAGCTGAGGCCACTCTGTTTGGGTCGTCGTATAGCAACCCCAGGGCCTGGAATAAGGCATCCACGGTTTGAAAGGCTGGACTTGTTGGTGAAAGAGAGAAGGCCCAGGACTGGGGATCACCCTGGAGTAGAGAGATTCCCGACTCTTTGGGGTTCAGAACCTGAGGAGCGTTGTCTCTGGAGGAAGTATAATCTGCAACTCTCCTTAAAGTTGTGGAAAGCGGACCTGCTTCCCGAGAATCGATCGGACAAAATTCAACTTCGGCTCTGGAGAAACGCCAGAGGAGGCTTGCTGAGGCTGCAGGTTTCTAGAGGCCTCTTCTTGAGCTGATAAGCAATGAGATAGGCCCTGTACAACTTGAGAAATCGCCTGGATCTGGTTAGCCAGACCCTTAGCTCTGAGGATCATGGCTTCAACAGCCATGCTGTTGAAGCCAGACGTTCTAAACCACGATGATAAAACGGTCCTTGACTTAACAGGTCTGGTCGTAGCTGCAGACATCACGACCAATCCCCATCCATGGAGAGAATGGTGGTGTACAATCAAGGCCCACCAGGATGACTGGAACGTCCTCGCTCATTACCTTTATTATTACCCTTGGAAGCATTGCTACTAGTGGAAATAGGTAAATTAAGTAGAACTGCCAAAGAACAGACATGACATCTACTGAGATAGCCAGAGGATCAATGTAAGTCGCCTGGGAGCAGACGAATTCCGATTGACCCAACCTGTCTGCCAACTGACGAAACACTTTTGGATGGACTTGGACCATTCAAGTTTGCATGTTGAGAAAATCGACTTTTCCATCCCCAGTATGAAAATTACCATGACCGCCTGAACGGAAAGATCCTGTGCGTCTCCCACATAACTAAGGGACACTTGTGTCGCCCTGGTGGGGTATGTCATTGCCATGGCAATGTCCGACTATCTTCACCACCCGTCCCGAAAATAAATGACGTGTGCTGATAAGAACACGGTACACTGCTTGAAACCACACAGCACCCCAACCCCAAAGGCTGGCATCTATTGTGATCAAGGTCCAATCCCAGATCTAGAATGGACAACACCTGCAGATTGTTTTTCTGCAGCCACCAAAGGAGAGACTGGTGCACACAAGGAGACAGACTGAATACCTGACCAGACAGATTCAGATGGGATTTGTTCAATTTCGACAGGAGTTCCAGCTGGAACTCAAGTCCATGAAACTGGACAGCCTCGAAAGTCGACACCATCTTGCCTAGAACCCACAACCAGAAATGCACAGAAGTCTGTTTGACAGCCAAAGACCTTACCATCTTCTGCAAAGCATTAATCTTGTCCAGAGGCAAGAACACATGCTGTTGTTGAGTATTGAATAAAAGTCCCAAAACGATCATTAGTTGAGTTGGTGTCAACTTGGACTTTTTAAACTGCGACTCTGGAAATGAGACAAGAGTATTGCCAGGGACTCCGCCTTCAGATGATCATCCAGGTAGGGTATGATCGTAATGCCCTGGAACCGCAACAGTGCAGCCATGACCACCACGATCTTGATGAAGACTCGCAGGGTCGTGGCCAGACCAAAAGGAGGTGTCTGAAATTGGTAGTGATCTGACTGAACCGCAAACCTAAGGAGGGAGTGATTGGGCTGCATGATGGCTTAGTGGTTAGCACTTCTGCCTCACCGCACTGGGGTCATGACTTCGATTTCCGACCATGGCCTTATCTGTGTGGAGTTTGTATGTTCTACCCGTGTTTGTGTGGGTTTCCTCTGGACGTTTCGGTTCCCTCCCACACTCCAAAAATATACTAGTAGGTTAATTTGCTGCTATCAAATTGACCCGTGTCTTCTCTCTATCCCTGTGTGTGTGTAAGGGAATTTATACTGTCAGCTCCAATGGGGCAGGGACTGATGTGAGTGAGTTTTCTGTACAGCACTGCGGAATTAGTGGCGCTATATAAATAGCTAATGATGGCCCTCCCAGATGGGAACATGCAGATAGGCATCCTTGATGTCTAGACCATGAACTCCACTTGTTCCATACTCTGAATAACCAACCGCAATGACTATGTTAAATTTAGGCACCCTGACCTGAGTGTTCAAGGATTTCAGAATCGGTCTGAACGAGCAGTCAGGTTTTGGAACAAGAAAAAGGCGAGACTAAAACCCCAGTCCTTTTTGGCGATTCCTAAACCAAAATAACTACTCCTGAAGAAATTAGGAACTAGTCGGCCTCTCGCAGAGCCAGTCTCTTTCATAAACATGCGGGAAACCCAATAGAATAGAACCGCCAGAGAGGGAAACCAAGGAGATCAATCATGTAACCCTGGTCCATAACTCCCCATACCCAGGTATCCATAGTAGACTGAAATCACTGATTACTGAATAGAAGAAGACTGGCTCCCACAATGGTAGACCACAGAGGGGCAGAATGCCCATCACGCCGCCTGCCTATCTGCTGACTTAGCCGATGGACACCGAGTCGACCAGGCCTGGTGTCCATGGTGCAGACCACCCCCCTGGGGGCGGGCAACAGACTTCTGGCGGACTGACCCGTGCAGTACTGACCCAGAGACCTGCTTGAAGATTAGAAGGAACAGAACCTGAACATCCTTGGTTTATTTTTACTCCTGAGCATGACTGATAATTGTGTCAAGCTGAGGGCCAAACAAAACACCCCCAGAAAAAGGGTGTGTTTCTAAAGGTTTTTTTTACTTCTCATCAGCCTCCCAGAACTTAAATCAGTCTGACAAACTGAAACCACAGAGGCAGATATCCGTGCACCGATGAGTCCCGCGTCTAAGGCCACCTCTCCCAAGAAATCTTTTGCCCTCTGAATCTGTTCCACCACAAGAAGCAGTACAAGAGACAGTCTCCTGGCCAACAAGCCTCAAGACAGCTGCTCTAACCAGCTTTGTTGACCCACACCAATGCCAAAGCAGAATTGCCACACAAAAAAAAGACTTAAGGACAGCCTGATAGTGACCTTGGCCAGCCTCGCCACTGGAGCGTCCAAGTGTGGAGGTACTTCCCATTTTGCATGAACCTCAGAGGTAAATGGATTTCAAAACTGCAGCCAATGGGACATCTGGAACTTACAATCTGGTAAAGACCTGGGCTCACCCAATAAATTTTGCAATTGGGAAGAGAGAAAAGACAAAAAAATATTTGTCGAGTAAAGCGAAAAGGATCTGCAGTCTTAAGGGAATACCGCATCAGAAATCTACAATACCTGACACACAGCCATATCAACTTCTCCACCCTCAGAAGGAACATCTTCCACAACAGAAGAGTTCTCCAAGTCAGAATTGATCACCAATTCACCCTCCTACTGGAAAGAAGTCAGAATCCGACTCAGGTCCTTGCAGTATCACCACCTACCTGCATTTACGAGAGGAGGATGACGTGGCAAAGTGCATGCCGCTTTGTAAAGAGCCCCCATTTTACTACCATGCACAATTTTATGGCCGATACTGGACTTCAATCCTGCTACACTGGTTCTACAGCCTCTCTCAGACACTTCCTCGCCCCACTGCAATAGCAGGAGCCTTGCACCCATCTTCTGATCAACATACACTAGTCAGGAAAAGGGCGCGCTTGCCCCAATTGGACCCTTCACTACTCATCGGACAGCAGGTCTTTTGTCTTCGGCCTCACCTTACCTGTCACTAGTGGTATCAGTGCTCGGTACAGTGTCCGATTTCATCACTGAACTTGTCTCAGGATGCAAATTGAGGCAGCCTGAACGTGTACAGGATCAAGCTCTTCTACTTCGTTTTGCAGAATCCTTGAAACCAAAGGGTCTGCCTTCCCACTCTCAATCAATCTGGATAAATCTACAATCTCCGATTCCTCAAGCAGACTGCTGCCCTCTGACCAATAAATCACAGTGCTCCTG
This sequence comes from Mixophyes fleayi, assembly GCF_038048845.1. NCBI lineage: Eukaryota > Metazoa > Chordata > Amphibia > Anura > Limnodynastidae > Mixophyes > Mixophyes fleayi. The sequence continues at coordinate 167,701,849 of NC_134407.1, forward strand.
TGGCTTATAAACTGCCCAGTCATTGACCCCCTGGTGTCCCGTTGCAGCCTGATACCCTGCTGCATGCAACCTCCAGCTTCCCCATTCACAACAACACAAAATGAAAGTCAACCTTGGTGACCTTTCAGGAACTCCAATTTAAGATACTTCTTCTCTTTCTTTACATTCTCCATTGTTTCTTCTCCAGACTGCACCACTCCCTCCCTAGCATTTGCTACCCTGTTGTCCTGTTCCTTTGCTATTTCCTTCACAGCCTCCACAATCTCCAAGTACCAGCATTCTCTTTTTTTCTTGTTGGTTGAAGGAAGCACCAATCTTCCTAATTGGTCTCTGGAATGTCTTGTTTGTTTGCGAGAACGTGTATAGTGCCAAAAATCAAGGAGGCACATTTACAAACTTGATGGCTATTATATTATCAACATCTAGACCTGAAACATGTTTTATTTGAGCTTCCCAATGCAAATACATGCATCAAAATCAATAAAAAAAAAAAAAAAATATTAGACACTATAGATATTCGCAACTTACTAATCAGAATCCTTTAGTCAACAGTGTATCCGCAACTCCAATTAAGGGGGATATTGGAAACTTCTATAGGACTGCAGAATGCATAAGTGTATGTGGCAAAACATGCATTTATGCTTATAGATATGCTACCTCCAATACTAGTGACATTACAAAAAATACAGATATCCAAACCTACACGGACCAAATACAAAGCACAATACACTATAGAGGCACACACACTTTGCAACCACCTATACTACACTGCCCTCCCCATGGTGCTACAGCATATACACTCAAATTTGCCACTCAGCATACTGCATTATGGTAACAGCATTTTTTTTTTAATATATACTTACACCGCAAATCAAAAAACACAATCCCTATCCTAACCAGTTACACTGTTACCCTTTCATGGTGCACTAACACTCCACGAGCACGTCACCAACAGTTACACTAATGTAAACTGTCCATCTATTACTACACAGAAAAAACATTCACATGCATGACATGAGTCTATATATAGATTGTCTGTAAACACCCACCAGACATATGTAATTAATGTGAAAGGGAGAACGTCACAATGGGAATGGAGGCACACAGGAAGCAATACACAGATAGGAAGTAAGAAAAAAAAAAAGTGTCATACCATTGCTCCTGGCCCTTAAACTACATCTTAAACAGTTATCCGATATCCCCATATCAGAACTAGGAAATGAAATGCAGGTAACTTGCGTCTACACACATTTCATCATCAACATTTATTTATACAGCGCCAGAAAATTTCGTAGCGCTTTACAATTGGGAACAAACATTAATAAGACAATACTGGGTAGTATATACAGACAGAGAGGTAAGAGAATCCTGCTCGCAAGCTTACAATCTATAGGACAATGGGAGTTTGAAACACAAGGGCATGTGCTACATCATATTGCACAATGGACCAGCTAGAATGCAAAGGTAAAAGTATTGAGTGGGCTGTGTGTGTGGCAATGTTGGTCAGAGGGTTGTTGTCTTGCGTTAGCTGTGTAGAGGGTGGTAATAGGGTAATCTAGGGAAAGTATGATGGTGGTTGAGGAATATCATAAGCTTGTCTGAAGAGGTGGGTTTTCAGAGAACGCTTGAAGCTTTGAAGACAAGAGTAAAGTCTTACTGTGCGAGGGAGGGATTTCCACAAAGTGGGTGCAGCCCGGAAAAAGTCCTGTAACCGAGAATGGGAGGATGTGATGAGAGTGGAAGAGAGACGTAGATCTTGTGCAGAACGGAGGTGTCGAGTTAGGAGATATTTTGAGACAAGTGAGGAAATGTATGTCAGTGCACTTTTGTTGACGGCCTTGTATGTTAGTAGAGGAATTTTATATTGGATTCGTTGAAATACAGGCAGCCAATGTAGAGACTGAAAGAGTGGCTCAGCAGAGGAATAATGGTTTGCAAGGAAAATCAATCTAGCGGCTGCGTGCAAAATAGATTGTAGGGGGTTCGAGTCTGACTTTGTGAAGACCAGTAAGGAGGGAATTGCAATAGTCGATGCGGGAGATGATGAGTGCATGAATTAATGTTTTTGCGGTGTCTTGTGTGAGAAATGTGCGTATTCTGGAAAAGTTCTTTAGGTGTATGTAACATGATTTAGATATAGAGTTGATGTGGGGAATAAACGACAGTTGTGAGTCAAGGATTACACCTAGGCAACGAGCTTGCGTGGTGGGATTTATGGTCATGTTTTTAAAAGAAATAGAAATGTCAGGCAGGAAGCTTCTGTTTTTGGGTGGGAATATTATTAATTCAGTTTTTTAAAGATCAAGTTTGAGTTGGCGAGAAGACATCCAAGATGAAATGGCAGTAAGACAGTCAGTAACGCAAGACAACACAGATGGTGAAAGATCAGGAGAGGATAGATAGATTTGTGTATCATCCGCATAGATATAATACTGAAATCCAAAGGAGCTTATTAGTTTTCCTAGAGAAGTGGTGTAGATAGAGAATAGCAAAGAACCTAGGACTGAGCCTTGTGGTACTCCAACTGATAATGGAAGCGGAGCAGAGGTGGATCCAGAGAAATTAACACTGAAAGAGCGATTAGATAGGTAGGATGAGAACCAGGATAGGACAGTGCCTTCAAGACCTAGGGATTGTAGTGTTTGTACGAGGAGAGAATGGTCAAGTGTCAAATGCAGCAGAGATCCAGGAGAATTAGAAGAGAGTAATGGTTATTAGTTTTTGCTGTGATCAAATCATTGACAACCTTGGTTAGCGCAGTCTCTGTGGAGTTTTGAGAGCGAAAGCCTGACTGAAGAGGATCCAAAAGGTTGTTTGCTGTAAGAGTGTGCGAGGCGAGTGTAGGCAATTCTCTTGAGAAGCTTGGAGGGGCATGGGAGCTGAAAGATGGGGCGGTAATTTGCGAGAGAGTTAGCGTCACAATTTTGTTGTTTTTTTAAAATGGGAGTAATCACTGCATGCTTGAATAGTGATGGAAAAATACCAGTAGAGAGAGATTACAGATTTTAGATAGAGGGGGAATGAGCACAGGAGACAGGGACATACCAATTTGTGAGGGAATGCGATCAAGAGGACAGGAGGTAGAGTAGGAAGATGAGAAGAGAATTGAAACTTCCTCTTCAGTTGTGGGATCAAATGAAAAGAGCGTGTTAGAGGGTGCTACAAAGGAATTGAGCCGATTGTTTGTCAAGGGAGATGATATAATTTCAAGTCTGATCTTATCAATTTTGTCCTTGAAATAGGAAGCAAGATCCTGGGCACTGATGGTAGTTGGATGATTTGAGGCAGGAGGATTCAGAAGAGATTTAAATGCGTTAAAGAGGCGTTTGGGGTTAGAAGCCCTAGTATAGATGAGAGATTGTTTAGCAGTGTCCAGAGCATTTCTATAGGAGTGGTAGATATCAGTATATGTGATGAAATCATTAGAGGTACAAGATTTACGCCAGTGACGTTCTGCTTTACGAGAAAATTTTTGTAGTGTTCGTGTTACTGTAGTGTGCCACGGTTGGCAACGAAGTCTATGTGAAGTATGTAGTGTCGCTGGAGCCACTTGATCCAGGGCAGTTGCTAAGGTTTGGTGAAAATGAGGTACTGCCCGATCAGGGGAGAATTTAGAAATTGGGGAGAGAAGGTGTTGGAGAGAGGTGGAAAACTGTTGAAGATCAATAGAGTTGAAATTCCTGAGGCTGTGAGGAGGCTTGGAAGAGTTTGACACTAGGGAGAGTAAAGAACTGAGTGTGAGCAAGTAGCTAATAAGGTGATGATCCGAGAGGGGGAAAGGAGTGTTAAGGAAATGAGAAACTGAGCATAGTTTGGAGAAAACAAGATCAAGACAGTGGCCATCCTGATGAGTAGCGGATTCAATCCACTGGGAGAGGTCAAGTGTAGAGGTTAGAGAGAGTAGTTTGGAAGCAGCATTGGAATGTGGATTAGAAATAGGGATGTTGAAATCACCCATGATGATGGCGGGGATGTCAGAGGATAAGAAGTGAGGGAGCCACGCAGAGAAGTATTCAAGAAATTTTTGGTGTGGACCAGGAGGGGCGATAGATTACAGCAACACTCATAGAGAACAGGTTAAAAATCCTACCTGCATGTACTTCAAAAGATGTGAGTGATGGGACATTTGGTAGAATTGTGAATGTGCACTGTGGGGACAGAAGTAGTCCAACCCCACCTTCTTGTCTGCCTCCTGGTCTGGGGGTATGTGTGAAATGGAGACCACCATGTGACAGGGCTGCAGGTGAGGCAGTGTCTGATTGTGTGAGCCATGTTTCTGTTATTACTAGAAGGTTGAGGTTGTTTGAGAGGAAGAGATCATGTACGGAGGTAAGTTTGTTACAAATAGAGCGTGCATTCCAAAGGGCACATTTAAAGGACTTTGGAAGAGAGGGGAGACAGGTGATGCGTTTGAGGTTTGCTGGATTTCTGTAGTGTTCAGATATATGTGTGTGGGAGAATTGAGGGGGACCTGGATTAGGCGATATATCACCAGCTAATAGAAGGTAGGAAAGATGATTGTAAGATGTGTGTCTTTTTAGTTTCTGGCGGCACGGTGAGGCTGTTAAAGTTATTGAATTTAAATAGGAAAAGAGTTCATGAGTGTTCACTAGAGGTGAGTGAAGTAATGAAGGGGCAATGTGGACAGGATGGGTGAGGGATGATATAGGCCTAAAGATAATGCCATGAAAAGAGAGAAAGAAAAATATTTTGGCAAGCATTGGGATTTATGATTTATGAGTCAAATAGCAAAAAAGAGGATTTATACTTACGATAAATCGGTTTCTCTGATTCCTGGTGCCCCCTTGCTTGTTTATGTATGACACTGCCGTGGCATTGTCGGAATGGATGCGGACCGGCCTTCCTTGTAAAACACTCTGAGCCCTCTGCAGTGCTTCCAAGATGGCCATGAGTTCCAGCACATTTATGGAAAGAACCGACTGTCTCTCTGATCACATACTCTGCATCCTTAGGTGAAGGACCACTGCCCCCCAACCACTCAGACTGGCGTCTGTGGATACCAGGATCCAGACCCGCGGGGCAAAGGATCTGCCTTTTGTTAGGTTGTCCTTCAACAACCACCAGCTGAGGGACTTTCTCGTCTCTAGAGATAACCTCATCCACTGGCGATCCAACCAGAGGAAGGACCCTGACCACTTCCTCAGAATGTCCCACTGAAGACATCTGGAGTGAATCCTTCCATACGGAAGCGTCTCGAAAGATGCCACCATCTTTCCTAGCAGCTTCATACACATGAGTACTGACAGCCTCCGGTGCGACAGAACCCTGTCTGTCCATTCCAGTAAGGACCTTACTTTGTCCTCCGGAAGAAAAACTCTGCTGTCTGCAGTGTCCATTATCAGTCCCAAAAATGTCATTCTTTGACATGGGATCATTTGCGACTTTGTTCCATTCAGGAGCCAACCATGCTGTTCCAGCACCCTCACCGTAAGGCGAAGATGTTGTTCCAACAACTGAACTGTTGACGCCTTGATTAGAAAATCGTCCAAAAAAAGGTACAATCTGCACCCCTTTGGAGTGAAGGAGTGCCGCCATAACTGCCATAATCTTCGTAAACACCCTTGGGACTGTGGCAAGCCCGAACGGAAGAGCTCTGAACGGATAGTGAGCTGAGCCTACCGTGAACCTGAGAAGAGGCTGATGCCCCTCCCAGATCGGAACGTGGAGATAGGCATCCTTGATGTCTATTGATGCCATGAACTGGCCTGCCTCTAGGCCATCTATGACAGATCTCAGGGATTCCATCCGGAAGAAATCTACTTTCAGATGAAGATTTAGCTGCTTGAGGTTCAGCACGGGTCTGAACGAACCATCTGGTTTCTGTACCAAGAAGAGGTTTGAGTAAAACCCTTTCCTTCTTTGGTACTCCGGAACCTGTACAATAACCTTCTTTGAAAGAAGCAAATCGACAGCAGAGAGCATTGCCTGTCTTTTTTGAGGACAGCGGGGTAAACTGGTTACAAAAAACCTTTGTGGAGCTGGCCCTACCAACTCTATCATGTAACCCCTTCTCATGATCCCCTGAACCCACCTGTCCGCCGAGGATCGGTCCACTGCTGGGCGAACCCAAGCAGCCGTCCTCCCACCCCACCCTCTGTTACCAGAGGAGGGATGGTAGTCATGCTGCCGGTCTATCCGGCAGCTTGGTGGAAGAGGACCTTCCTGCTGTGGAGGAAAAGGATGACCTTCCTCTAAGCGACTGTCTTCTACCTTCAGCAGCCCTTGACCTGACTGTTTGGCCTCTGCCAGACACACCCCCGCGAAAAGGCTGTCTGAAAGAACTAAACCTTGGAACCCTGGGTCTAGGAGTATTCACAGGCAAGGACGTACTCTTACCCCCCCCCCCCCCCCCCCCCGAGGCCTGTAAAATCCAGGAGTCCAACTCTGGACCAAATAGCATCCCACCAGTATACGGAATGGATTCTAATGGTCTCTGACTCCAAATCCGCATTCCAAGTTGTTAACCATAATGTTCTCCTTGCTGCTACTGCTGTAGCAGAAATGGATGATATGGAGGCTGAATTGTGGGCCGCCTCATATACATAACCTGCCACCTCCTTAAGGTGCATGGCCAGGGGGAGCAGTTCCGAATCCTGTTATGCGGACTCTAACTGCTAGCCCAGGCTTCCATAGCCCTTGCTTCCCAGGCCGAAGACAACGCCGGTCTGAAGTTTGTACCAGCGGCCGTAAAGACCGATTTCAGAAAAGTTTCTAATTTACGATCGGTTGAGTCCTGTAGGGCAGCCGTTCCTGGTACAATTAACAAAAAAGGGGGTACCACTGCACCAGGTAATCGCTATTTTGTATCCAGTTAATTAACCTATATTATATTATATTTAATGTTATTTCTGGATGGTGCACTCATACACAAAATGTTCTAATGTCTAGGAAGAGGAAAAAGAAGAGAAATGTGCTTGTTTGAGGCACTCAGCGATTTTCTAATAAGTAAAATATCTGAATCTTTATTAGTTATACTAAAATTGAGAATAAATCCCTCCAATTGTAATAGCGAAATATAAAACTAATAAGGTGAACCTAAAGTGAATTAAAATAGCAAAATAATTTGCTATGCCTCGCTACTTTGTTAATAAGGTTTGATATCAATTCTTCAATATTATATTGTCTATCACTCCATTCTGATGCTGTTGTAATCTGATATGATAGTCTAATATAACTAGTGGTGTGATCAAAATGTGAATTGTAATTGCTCAGACTGTCTAATCCAATTCATTATTATAATGACATTGCTGTATGTTTATACTGCAGATTTAATAAAGTTTTTCTCCAGCAATTGTACCAGTTGTATTGAATTTCACTAATATTCCAACCTTACTCAATAATAAAATGAATATGGCTACTAAAAAGTTCTCAGTCCTGCCGTTAGTAACATGTCACGCACACACACTCTGTTTTCTTAAACTTAATGAGATTGAGCGCTGTCTATTGTTGTGAGTCTTGTAGTCAGACTCTTGTAACGCTGCTGATAACTATTGTAAGGTTTCAATCATACATTGCACGCTCTCATACATGCCCGCTAACATCATAAGTCTATAAGGCACTTATATGATTCTCGTTAAGTTAAACAGATTAATGGGAGTGAGGATATGAAGTAGCGAGGCAAACGCCAACGCGCGTTTCGCTACTCGCTTTGTCAAGGCCTGGTACAAGTAGCGCGGTCTGGCGAACCAATCTCGCCATGGGTGCATCTACTTTCGCCACCTGTTCCCATCGGGCCATATCCATCTCTTGTAGAGGATATAATGAGCCAAACTTTCTAGGCACAGTGAACCTCTTATCCGGATACTTCCAAGAGGCCTCTGCAATATCTCACAGCTCTGCTGAGGGAGGGAACCTGACCACCTGTTTAGAAGCCTTTTTAAAGAGAGACCGGTCCAAGGACCTCATCTCTTCTACTTCAATAAACCCAAAGATCTGACGTACTGCTTTTACCAGATCGTCCATACCCCGGTGCCTAGAGCTTTCTTCTGATTCCATTAAAGAAAGATCAGAATCCTCTAACAGTTCACCTTCCTCCACAGAAGATCCCTCTGAATCAGACAGAGACAACAGCGCATTAGCTGATCTGTCTCTTATTGCTACGCATATGTCTGGGATTTTCCAGCAAATGGTTTAGTCGGTCTAGAACTCTAGCCACTGCTGACCATCCAGCCTCCCCCATCTGGGGTGACTCCTGTAGAGCCGGGGAAGGAGATTGTCCGACCCCTGGGGGTAATGAACTACTCATTCCCCCTCCTGTTATCCCCCGAGAACTCACTGAGGGTAGCGTCCCAGAGGTAGATGGGATCTCTGCTGGTTTAGATAAAAGTTTTACAAGGGTATTAACCCCATGTGACAAAGTTGCCACCCACTCGGGAGGCTCTATCGTCTGAATGGAGCTGTCTTTAGGCTGCAACATTACGTGTGCCACAGCGCAACCAGCAGAGCCCCCCTTGATCCAGATCACCAGTTAATTTAACTTTACACTTTGAACAGACAATACATTTGGCACATGTTGCTTTACTTTTATCAGCCATCATAAGATAAGAACAAAAATAAAGTCACGTTTCAGACACACACTCAAAACATTTATCAGAAATACTGACTATGTTTCAACATATCATAGCATTTCTGACTTAAAGTAAAAAAGGAGATAGCTTAGTTTCTTTTAACATAAAGCTCTCTCAGTACATGTGCCTGTAATATCTATACCTCTCTATACATATGCATAGAGAAAGTAAATGATACTTAGCAGGGGAGATGTGTGTCAGCAGCTGCACTTCTTCCGAATGACTGCTTTGTCTCTCCTCCTTTTGTATTTTGGCGCCAAAAAGGAATCTTCCACCTGCTCACTCAGCAGGGGGGGCTGTATCCTTTACACATTACCCTACCGCTGGCACATTTGTCTTCTCTGCATCGGATAACAGCGATTTCCACCACTCTTTAGGTGAAATCCTGTTATCACTGTGTCCCCTGAAAAGCGCTTGTTTTAATAGCGCGGCAATCTAAGTTCCCCCTACCCCCTTCTGAGGAGGGGACTTGGTACGCTCCATCATGGCCCCGGGGAACGTCAGTAGTAACGGCGCTCTCTGCCCATGGCAGCGCCTGACCCTGCTATCAGCGGAGAGCGGTCTCTTGCCGACCGTATAACAGCTGTGGAGAGCCTTACATGTCCTTGTGAAAACTGCCAGCGGGGGCCGCGGCTCCCCAGCTGACAACTGCTTCTCTCTCCACGAGCCTGCTGTTTGTAACCGAGCCTCTCGCGCTAGTCAACAGAAAAAAAACTTCTATAGAAAAGAAAAAAAGCCTAATTACAGTGAACTTAGTTCACTTTGGAGCTCTTTCAAGTTCAGCCCATACTCCTAGGGCACCTACTTCAAACTGAGGTCTGTGGGGAATTGGCGGGGGGCCATGTCTGTCAGCAGCAAAAGATTAACTGTTTAGGTGCCAGACTCCTCCCTACCCTACTCAACCCCATGGTTAAGCAGTGTCCCCCAGATGGATGAAAGAGAAATTAAGGAATTAAAGGAATTACCTAATTGCAATGTCCAGTGTAATCAGATAAGTAGTGCAGAGCTAGGCTGCAGCAAATGTAGTGTATTCCTGGATGTCTGGATAGTATAGAGTAATGATGTGGGAAGCCATGTGGGAGAGTGGGTGGAAGTGTTGAATGGAGAGTAATAAAGAGCAGGTGATTGAGTAGCTGAGTTTTTGCAGTCATGAGAGGAGAGTGGTTGAAAGACAGTATCATTTCTTCCTATTTGTGATGGCAGACAAAGCTTAAATAGAATTGAAAGTACAGTGCTGAGGCAGGGTACTGAAATAACTGTAGCATGGGTAGGGAGTGGTTGAGCAATTAGTACAGTAGTCTGATTAAACAGCGTAGATTTTGCAATGAAAAATTGACAAATAAAACAAACTTTGATGAGAAGAAAATAAGATGAGTCCAAAACAGTCCTCATGTTGCATGTAGCTTGTAGCCAGGGAGAGTTGACATCATCAGAGGTAGAATATGGAGTTTCAGGTGAGTACTGACTGTTGTCCTTGTGTAGCTGTGATAATAGGCAGAATGTTCTTTTCCTGTTTCCTCCTGTTTAACTCCGGTATAACTCCGAATTATGCTATTTGAATTTTTTACACTTGTAACTGACACACTAAGAACTAGACACACTAACTATGCAGCCATCATTGACTTGCAGCCATTCTATCAATGAATATATCTGGTTAACAAACACATGTGATCAGTGTTCTTCAATCAAGCCCTCAATATACTCCCCCAACCAACACTACCCATAAAAAGGTTTAAACAAACAGTGAAAGAACAGCATACCATTTAAAATAAAAATGCACTCTCTTAATGCGTAAAACTATGGAAAGAATACAGGAACATTTTTAATTTGGCACTTGATATCTTTCTCTGCCTATACAATCAAATATATTTAATTCATAGTTTCATTTGGTAACAATCTTCTGAAACAAATAGTGTACCATGCTCAGACTTTGGAATGAATTTTGCATTTCTGTGCTGTTTAATTTCACTCAATCTGTAAAGTACTTTCCGTCATGGAAGGATTAAGCTTTACACAAGCACAACAATGAATGGCTGTCTAGTGATTGTCATATAGTAACTAACTCTCTGGAGCAAAATAAAGAGCATATGTGTATTGTATAAGTAAAAGCTGCATACATATGTATTACACACCTTGGATGCACCCTTAAGGCTGTGACATTTAAATCATTTGTATATAAACAAAAAAACCTAACACAAAAGTGGTCAATACTTTTATTTAATTTGTAGTTCATAAAAAAAAAGTTTTAAAAATACAACTTGATACACCAGGTTTACTAACACAACTGTATGTAGGTCATATACAGCTACACAATTGTAGCACTGGGGAATTAAAATTTAATTTAGGTTGGGTATACAAGAGTTAAAACAACCACAAAATTTGGAGAAAACGTGGCTTTACTATTGACTCAGTGCAGAAGCAGAACTAGTCTAATCCTCCGTTTGTAAGAAGGGCACACAATTCATTTAATTTTGCCAACAGTTTATAATTTAGAGAGGATACCCAAAAGACCGCAGATTTGAGGTTACAATGTGCTTTGACAACCACCTCCATGGAGGCAGCTGTTACTTCCTTTTCGTTACTGAATTGCAATTGACTGTAGCCGGCTAATCATAAGAAAGCAGGACTCTGTTGACAGCTGCACCATGGAGACAATTATCAAGGAACAAGAATTATCCACAAAAAAACCTCAATCTTTATAAGTTAGGAATGATTTTTGAGAGTCTCCCTGATCCACCCATGGGTAATAATAATACAACAAAAATGTTTGCACATCAGTAAAAGGGAACTCAGTCCTTCCTGTCTCCTTCCTCTGCCACTTGATCTGTAGGGGGTTCCTCCACTGTTCCGCTATTGCTCTCAGAACCTGTGTTACTGTCACTTGTTCCTTCATCAAGTGTACTATCCACTGCTTCCTGCCCACTTTCCTTGTCCTCAGGGGTTGATGTACCCTCCTCTCCATTCTGCTGGCTCACGCTGGTCTCTTCTGGAGGGGGCATAGAAGGAGTGTCCACTGGAAAAACAAAATGCCACTGTTACATTGTGCTAAGAGGTAAACCAATTCATGTTCAGAATAATTAAAATTTTAATTAGACAATTTCCTGTGCTATTCCCTGGTGCCAATAATAATAATATAGCCAGTGTAAGGGAGTGTAGTGGAAGAGCAAGTTGTCAGTCCAGAAAGACTTGCTTTCAGATACACAAGAGTGTTAGAACAAAGCAAAGAATAATATTTCAGCTAGCACTCTTCTCGCTTCTTTCAGCGTCTCCAGCTTCCAGCAAAGTGAATGTCAAAGTAAATAAATAAAATTGTACAGAACCTCAGGCTATCAAATGCTTCTTCTTTGCTTGCCAAAGTAAGGTTTAAGAGATAGAGTGCTCTCATGTGTCCCAGGACTGATTCTTTCTGAATCTGGGGCTGCAGAATGCTGCCTGTTTTTGCCATTTAGACTCAGGAAAGCCTGTTTGACACACACACCAATGAGTGTGATTTGTTGTTAGTACATCATGAACGCATTTCATCAAGGAACACAAACATTCAAATAATTTCCGCAGGGCAAGATGGGAGATTCTGTGCACATCAGAGTGTGAAAAAATCATTTAAAAAAATTAAATAAAATCAGATTTTGATTTTTTTTGGATTCTTTTAAAAAAACTGATCAGCAAATAAACCAAGTAAAAACACGAATATAAAAGTTCTTTAAAAATACTGTATCTTTAATATAGTCAATTTAAATGATTTGACAGTGTCACCAACCTGCAGTTACCTTTTTTTAAACCCTTTGAGGCATATCTAATTAGGTCCGATGCCCGGGATTACAGGCAGCTGCACATGTAAAGTGACAAAGCGGTACCGCAACATCGTGGCTTTCCCTTCGCAACCCTATGGATTGCGCACACAGAAATCTGCCGTGTTGCGGTAACATGACTTGTGCAGGACTAATTGACTATGCCCAGAACATCACAATAAATTCAATATGTACTGGTTTCTCAAACATACCTATTGGAGTGCACACACCTGTCTCCATCGCAATCTCCTCCTCTTCATTCTTTTCTTCAGTCTTTATAGACTCCTGCTCATCATCAGCCGCAGACACAGCAGCAGCAGCAGCCGCCGCCGCCGCACTCTGGTTGCGTTCAGCTTGCTCTGCGGCTTCCTTCTCCCGTTCTTCCTGACGTTTGCGAGCCTGTTCCTCTGCTTGAGCTATTTCTGCAGCAATTTTATCCATATCAACCTCCACTTTGAGACTGCACAGCTGTCATAGAAACAAAAAGATCAATAAATCACCTGCAAATGTGTGAAAATACTGAGCAGTTTTATAAAGCTTAACATATTTCACAGTGCTGCATAACAGTGCAAAATAAGACAATGTGAATCAAATGCTGTGGAGGACCTGGTAGATGAGTTCTAGTAATATATTCTTATTACATTATAAAAAGCAAGGGAAGCAAAAGAGAGGCTATAAATTAGGGGAAACAGGAGAGAATAGAAGCAGAACGTGAAAATTGCCCTGAAGGAGTGTTTTAATTACAAATTGGAAGGAAAATGTGAGAATTTATTATTAGCTTTTATTTATAAGGCACCACAAAGGGTCCGCAGCGCTGTACATGATATATACAGAAAGCAGTGATTCGTAACACATAACATGATACGTAAAAGACAAAACACAAAGACCAGACTGAATGAATAAAAACAAGGTTAAGCATTCCAGAGCATAGGTGCAGCATGAAAGAAGACTTGCAGAGAGGAAATAGGAAGTTGTGATGAGGGATAGAAGTGTTCTGCACATTCCCTTATCAATGTACAAAGCACTTTGCACAGTTGCTGTTAATTCTCTATGGGAAGTAAGAATATTGTATGAACTGTCTGCATTTTCAATAGTGCAAACTGCTGAGCATTGGAACTTAAAGGGCTATTTCACTTTCCGCTTTTACTATGTGCATCGATTTAGGTTCCTTGCTTCTTTCTGTACCTAACTTTATATCATCTTGCCAAAGTTTTTCTGCAACAAAGCTGATGTATGGATACAACAGCGTTTTAATACACTGCAAAAAGAGCACATTAGGAAGCTAACACAAAAGTTGCAGGTATGCATGTACCAGCCAATAATTAATCATCTGAATGTGGAAAATGTAATTGATATAACTGCCAGCAGTAAATGTGTACATATACATTTTTCTTCACATCAGTAATTACCCGTTTAAGCTCATTATTAAAGGATTCAGTGCTTTCCAAGAACTTTCTCTTCTTTTCCTGGTGACGATCTTCAATCTGTAGCAGCTCGGCCTCCAACTTGCGCTGATGGAAGAATGGAAGACACACACAAGTCAGGAGACACTGGAACTTCGTTATCCCTACTATCACTTACTCATAGAAGCAACATTCTCAGCAGCCCTGCACAGTATAAAATCAGGGACACCGCATGCAAAGAATAACAGAGTGAAATACAGGTAGAAAATAAAAGCAACCTCTGATAACAGAGCCTAAAGAATAAAAGAGCAGTGATACAGAATATTGAATGATTGTTTTTTTTACTCCAAATAAATAAATTGGTAAACAGATAGTGTTTATACACTGCCACCACCCATTTTTCACTTCTCTATTCAATATCAGATGAGTTTTTTTTTTTAAAAAAAGTACATAAATTTCATATTACTGCAAATTTGGCCTCTGAAACAAAGCAAATTATGCAATTTTATAAAATGCTTCAGAAAACTTCAGTGTATATGGCAGTGTTTCTCAGACATCAAGCATTAATGGTCCAAATAAAAATCATGATTTGCTGTCTTAGAGATAATATTGAGGTATTTAATATCTTCTAAGACATACAACTTTCTACACCTGTTTTAGAAAACTATGAAACACATTTGCAAACATGTAGGAACTTGATCTAATAGAGTACAGTTACAGTGGACATATGATTTACAAATTTGTCAGCCGAGCCAATATTCATAGGAATACAGTTTATACAAGTCACTAGGAACCAGACACCGACATACAATGTACTTTAATAAAGTGGCTCATGCCTCTGATTTTCCAATTTGGGCCTCTGGGAGTTCACAGTACTGAACAATTTTTATTTCCATGAATGTTGGCTCAGTCCACAAAAAATGGCCAAGGCACTGTTACAGGGATTGAGATTCGTTCTATGTACTCCAAGCTTCTTGTGATTAAGGTAACTGATGATTACAGTGAGTCACTGAAACGATTATTGACAATACTCAAGAAGTTACACACAATTTCAGATTTCTTAAAGTCATTATATGTATGGGAACTTTTATTTATATTTTAGGATTTGAAAAAAAAAGTGTCTTTTTAGATTTAATAAATGTTTAGCGATTTAAAAAGAGATCGTACCCAGAGCTACAATTAGACACTGTGCCTTATTGTTCGTGTTCCTGTTCAATTGGGTCACTGAAAACTTAGCCTTTATTTGTACTGTAAAACTAATCTATTTATGTCTTAGGTAATCTGCAAGATGAATGTGACAGGATAATAATTACAGGACATGTGCCTCTTGAGGGTAACCACGTTATAACACGGTGTCTAATTGTAACAGCTTAAAGTGTAGTAAGTACACCTCTTGTCTTGAAAATGTATTCAAAATTTATAAAAAGGTACCCAGTGGTACATTTTAATACTTAGGTTCCTTAAACAAGTGATACATCAATAGTTTGACACTTAATTATCCTTCATCACTGACAATTGTAATATTACCAGATTACTCCCATCATATGAATAAATGTCCGTGTTTTATTTATTTTAAGTTCAACTATTTCTTCGTAAAGTTAAGTCACAATGTAAATGTCCACAGTCAGTTTTTGTACCTTGTTATCGGTACACTCATGTTCCTGTTGAGAGGGGCTACAGTCCCGCTTTTTCCATAAGCTCCTGATCCTTTGAACAGCTGTAAACTCGTCCTGTCTTCCCTCCACAGGTGGAGGTCCTTTTCTATGGTGTGCAGGGAAACACCTGTTTGGTCTCTGTGATCTATGCTGTTGTTTCACACCGTTATATATAGTGGTGCTGTGGGTCCATTCTGCCATGCTCTCTGGAGAATGGTCTCAGAGTGGAACAGAGTAGGAGCTGAAGCTTAGAACAGCTTGGTTTTGTGCGATTGACATTTGTGTGTCAGCGTTTCCTGTAGCCTGTATTAGAGCTGCACATTGGTCTTTAAATGGCAATCTACTTGCCACAACTCGACCAAGCATAGACATGTGTATTATGCCAATACATAATGTGTATGCTATGTGCAACAGCAGCATAGATTACGGAGACCAAATAGACATTTTCCTGCACCTCGGAGAAAAGACCTCCACCTGTGGAGGGAAGACAGGATGAGTTTATAGTTGGCTCATGGACTGTCAATGCGGAGTTAATTAAGGGTCATGAACTATAACTATTGAAGTATCACTTAAGGAACTTAAGTATTACAATGTACCACTGGACACCTTTATAAATTTTGAACGTACTGCATTATCAAGAAGGTTAAGAGCAGTGCGGGAATAGCTCAAATTGTAATAAGTCACAGTGTTGTAACACGTATACCCTCAAAAGGCACACTTCCTGTGATTATCCATTCACATTCATCTTGCAGCACTATGAACCCAATATTACTTTAATCTTGCATGTTAACCAAGCTATAAATAGGATTAGTTTTACAGCACAAATAAAGATTGTTTTCATTGACCCAAATGATCCCATTTACACTATCTATAACAAGACACAGTGACTAATTGTAGTGCTGGCAACAATCTTTATTATAGCATTTCTGGGACTCTGACACAACATACCATAGAAGCTTACACTTTTAGGCGGTTGAGTGCTGGTAGAAACATTCCTCCTTCAGCTTAGTGATTTATGATAATCATTCCATTAAATAGCTACTATATTTACTTTTATTTTCAGCCCCACTTACACCACAGTATACACTACCAGTGCAAAACGATTGAAGCAGAAAAAGCTGCCCGCCGTTACGTCCCATGGAGCACCGAGTGGTTGAGATACAGAAATACACAACTTATTGTGTTGTGAATAGGGTTACTTCCGAATTAGTGGAGCATTAGGCTTGTAGATACACACCCATCCACCACACCTGTGGATTTGGGCGAGGTTAGTTTGTAGCTAATCTCATCCTGTTTGTCATGATCCCATTCCCAAAAGAGACAGGAAAACAACCACAGCTACTAACAAGAGCGTCTTTGAGCAGCATTATTTTAAACTCCTAGTTTAAAATCCATCCAAACAAAAGAGGTCTCGGAAAGCAGACACACACAGGTATTCCTTTTCAGCAAAAACAGTCTGATGTTGCCAATAAAAATGTGATAACTCAAATTAGTATGTTATTTTAGTATTACCCATGCATTATAAGTAATACAAAATTAAGTTCTCAGCATTATATATACAAAATGGGCAGCACATCTGAATGGGACGATCGTGAAACGTAACTGGCTGCTAAACGTACACGTCTGAACTGTAACTGGAGCATGCACTGGCTGGGCCATATAAGGAGGGGCAGTGTTCATAGGGTTTGCTTCAAGAGTCTTCTCTCTGACAATCTTTCGATCATTACAACTTTTACACCGTTTTTTTGGATTCATTCTCTCCCCCTGCCCCGGATCCTGGTAAGAGGTTAACTGTAGCACCACACTGGGTAGATGTATATCTATGTTTATTCAACACAAATATATATTTTCAATTTAGTTAGTGTTGTAAGGAGTTCATTACTTTTAATACATTGTTAACGAAATGTTTGCCGATTTTCGTTATATTATATTTTGCTAAATTATTACCCATAAAAAGTCCATTAAAAAAAAAAGATCATCCCCATTCAGCTAACATATAGTTCCGATACCTGTTGGAAGTCACCCTTAGCCAGTTCTGGAAAGAACCTATTGTCACTCAGTCGACATTCCCAGAGCCAATAAATATATAGGTTAGCATTTTAGAGCATGCCTACAATAATTGAAGAAGGGTTCAGTGCTTGCACTGCCTGGCTGAGGGAGAATGATTCCCTTAGCAACATGAATTTTATATTAAAACAAGATTAGTGAAGGTGGAAAACCGAACAGTGTTGTATTGGAAAAACAATATATAAAGGGCACAATCGTGTTCTCAGAGCTAAATATTAACTCAGCTGTGTAGGTGGAACACAAGCATAATAGGACATTGTCATTAATAATAATAATATTGGCCATTCTTCCTTCAGATCTCCACATAAACACAGCCCTATACTGGGTACATAAGTACAAAATATGGAAGAACATAGTGTTTTATTATATTAACACATTGCTGAACACAAGTACAATATCTGACTATAAATACTGTACTTGGAGAACACAATACCACCATTATGTTCACAGACACTCTCATTAAAAATGTATTTTGCTTGAAAAAGAAGTACAATGGAACGGATCACTGGATTCCTATTATAATTTGTACTGACCTGATGGACCATGAGTGACTGGACCTGTCTTTTAAGAACCTGCATTCTGGCTGTTGTGACCACAGATCTCACGTCTGGCACTACACTCTCACTCAAGATCTCACTGATTAAACGGTGGTTCCTCTGGAAACGCGCTGCTGCCGTGTGCTTCATGGAAAAACCATCATCGTAGTCTAGAAGACAATAATATGAGCAAGTTAGGACAATATACTGAATTACCTATTCTAAAAAAAACAAAACAAAAAAAAAAAAAAAAGTGTTTGCAGGCTCTGCTTGGTGATAAACATAATGGGACCATATCTATCCAGTACTCCCTTATTAAACCAGTGCTGTATTTGGAGTGCTCTAACATATTTGGTTCATGTAGAATAAAGTCATCATCTACCATTTCTCCTGATAATGTAGCCATGAAGGACTATGGAGCTTGACTGAGCAAGCTGTATGCAAGTTCTTACACATTAATAGGGCAAGTGTGCAAAGTAGAATGACATTTTCTGAATATTGTTGAGGGAAAAAATCCCACTACTTACAAAAAACACATTTTCTGATGTGGAGCTAGGTTATAAAAATTGAGTAATGATCCCTGTCAACAGGCAATAAGGGGAATGCTGAGAGAAAGATAAAGCTAGTGAAATAAGACACTGAGGAGAGCACTTTAACATGGTAGATGGAGACAGATTTACATAGCAACTACAAATTAGACAACACTCACAAACCAATGGGCCAAAATGAATACATGTATATTAGAATTGAAGGAGAGACATTACTCAATGAAGCAGATCTTTGAAAGAGGCTTTAATCGGTCTTACATCGCCAAATGTATCTCGACTTACAGATATTCAAGTCACTGTTGCAGGCTTCCATAATTTCAGATATTACATCCAAACAACTAGTAAAGGATTTTTAGAGTAAACTGAATTGTACTGCCAGCTAAACACCATACTCGCAATTCTCACAAAACCACTTGCTGACCAGTTACAGTTTATCTGCTGGAAGCAGGTTGTTACCAACAGTCTCAGTTTCTGGTCCTCTGAATGGTAAGATCTCGATCCCAATCACATGACCATTAAAACACAGAGCTTCCCCCAACTTGAATTTCACCAACAGTGATGAGTAGCAGGGGGGAGACATGAATAAAGTCCCTCCTGCACATTTGTGACCTCCCAGTTTTTGTGCACAGGTGCGAAGTAACCGTGTGCATATGTAGTATATATACACACACCACATGATGGGGAGGGGAGGGGGAAGAGAGGGTTTGGGGGCATGATAACTAAAATAGGTTAATACTGTTACAGGACCAAAAAGACCAGAAGCACACATATTGGTATTGCCGTATTCTTATTAATCTCGCAAATAATAATCAGAATCATTTAAATGGTTTTAGAAATAAATCATAACCCATAATCCTTTGAAACTGATGCATCTCAAAGAGTGAAATTTGGTCATCTTGAACCTCCAATGACAATTAACAGAAAACAATATTTGCTTATATTTCAAGTAAACGTTTACACTAGTAATTGATAATGGAATCATGCTATGAAACCAAACACATTGTGGGTAATTTATGAAAAGTGGTACAAAGGAAAGACATGTTTAAACCCACAGCAACCAGACACAGACAAACTGGTTGCTTTAGGTTTTTCTGTTTCTTAAAGGTCTTCAATTACGTTTTACTTGTAGAGAATATGTATCCCATTGTAAGCAGTATTACTACATACAATCTGATTTGAATACTATTTGATGATTAAGGAAAAAGGAGCCAACCTTAAACTTAAAGAGTACCACGCAATGTTGGCATGATCATAAAAAACAAAATAAAAACAAATATTTGCACTCCATTACAAAGCAGTAACGTTTTACTGCATCTGCACAAATGAATGGTTTTCAAACGAAGAACATTTTCAGTGCAACGTGCTTAAAAAAAAAAAAAAAAAAAAAAAGTGTTTTTATGGCAAATTGGGTAGCCACCTGACAGCACCCTTTATTACAAATTAGAAGACTGGCCTGCTCACCTGGGAGAGTGTATGATCAAAATAAAATGCAGCTAGTATAAAGGGGTATAAGTTTAATAACAGAGCTTGGAAACTCTGTCCAGGCCTTCTTACACTGCAGCACTCTAGACCTGCAAAAAGTAGTCCTGTAGGATGGGACTTTATTGGACAGATACAGCACAACTAAACTAAAAAATCATGTTAATTTGGTGACAGGTCCAAAATAAAATATCCACATGAAAACAAAAGCTTTTAAATGGTTATAACTGTTGCAAAACCGTATTGTGCACCGCATTTTATTGTCGTAATAAGTGTAAAAGTAAAAAACAAAAAAAAGCAGTAAGTGAAAACCATTATAAGTACATAAATACATAGGGCAGGCAGTAATACAGCAGTGTCTTAGCATGCAATATCGCATTTAAGGCATTAGGGGGAGCTGAGGTACATATTAAAAAGATATGTGTTTAACTCAGAAAAGGACAATCAAATAGGGTACATTTATGATACATTGTGCTCAGCAAAAGATGTACGCTATAGCAACTACTTATAGGGTTGCTTTCATTTTCTAACCTTCACTAAAAAAAACAATAGAATTTGGTTTGTTGCTATAGGTTAATGCGCGTTTTCATGTGCCCTAATTTTCAGAAATGTTCTTCTGGGCTGCTGTGAGAAACTGATCCTGAAAGAGTTAAACCTAACAAATTGTGTATGTTTTCTAGTGTTTGCATAGTGTAATGGGCATGTCCGCATGTGTGTACGTCCGTGTGCCAAATTTCTCTGCTTCTATGTTTGCTAATAGTGTGTGCACATTAAAACAAGGAAGCATGCATCATGGGGCGTGTAGGTAAGCATTTCCACACATTATTGCAAATTGATGTCATAGTTGTAGTCATCTTCTTGGTTTTGAACGTTATATTCGTGTAATAAGAGTAGGGCTTGGAGTTCTTGATAACTTGTTTCCTATTTGTCAATAAGCATAGTATAACTTGTTGCACTCTACTAAAGTGTGCAAGATTATGACCACTAGTATTTTAACACTGCAAAAAAAATAAAAAATAAAAAATAAAATAAAAAAAAATAATCCAGCAAGGAACTGATGGATTGTAAAAAGTTGGGGGGTGGGTGGCCTTGGGTTAATTCCCCCTCTACCCCTGTCAGTATTGGGACAACTGGTAAGCATTCTGTGAGTAGGTGTTCAATAGCAGCTGCAGAGCCGTAAAGTTGCTGTACTAACCATCAGGATCCTCTGCTGGTTGGATACTCATGTATGGTTCTCCCTTATCAATACGGGACTGGCGCTGGCGACTTTCTTCTTCCAGGGCAGCTTCGGCTCGACTTTTGGCATTGATGTAAGCAAGATACGCAGGAGAGTTGTGGTACGTCTTCATTGATTCATTGTACTCAATCTGTAGAGAAAGCACAATGATGACCACAATTATAACTTTATACATAGTAGCCATTAACCAGGTTATGATTTCATCTTAAGTGATCTCAGTGATGTAATAGTAATATCTGTGTATCTTTCCTATGCTACTGCCATTTTAATGGCGCATTATTTGTACAGTACTTAATGTTTTTGCCATCTACTGAGAAATGAGACAGACTACATACACAAGGGAGTTAAAGTAAAGTGCTCAAAAGCACATTCAGGAGTCTATGTATTAAACTGCAATCAGACATTAAAAACGGAGAACACAGCAGTTTTCTCCATAAAATGGCAAACAAAAAATATATGAAGAAATATATGACAAATTAAACCCACTTAATGCAGTTCCCATAGATTAATATGGGGACTGTAAAGTTCTGCAATTCATCAAGCTTTGGAAACAGAACACACTTTATATATAGCCATTACACGGATGACAGAACAGAAAAGGCTGAATACTGAATATTTCAAGTATTGCTCACTGCACATAGCCCTATTTACACGCAAATCATTATCTTCCAAGTGGTAGAGGTATCAGACACAAGCCTTTCAACCAAGATAGGGAAAGGTGGAAGAAGACCATTGAATATTTGCATTCAATGTAAATCTGTTAACATCTTACAAGAGTTATACACATTGGCCACATATATAACTCCAGGATCATTGATTGCTATGGAAAAAACTCCTGGCAATAGAATTCTACACGAAAAAAACCCACATTCTTTAAACAGCGTTGGCCACCGTAAATGGCCAGAGGTGAAGTAGCCATTGACTACAGTTTATGTGTTATACATGTTAGAGCTTTATATAATATTTCTGAAAAGTAAGATGTGAACAAGTCCTTAAGAAATTGTAATATCTTCACTGTTCTCACTAAAACTCAGGAATAACAGGCTATAATGAGCTATAAGCCACTAAAGGAGAAAAGCCAAACATAAATCCTTTACTGGCCATATTTTTGGGTCAAGGCAGACAGCTGCTGAGCAACAGTATAACCTTCTTTATTCCAGACCTTAATTACTCTGGCCTCCTTGACAGGATATCAGACAGATACACAAATTGTCACTTGACATTTTACATCTTCACTTTCTAAGCTGTGGATTTTCTGGCAACGCTTTTGCTACTATTAACAAGACGCACTGAAGAAGCCTCATTTCACCCCTAGGCTAGGTTCCCTGACAGGACGTGCAACTCATAGCACAAGTGCACAACAATCTTTTTTTGGGGGTGGTGGATGGTAAAGAGACAAAGGTGTGACATTGACACACTTGAAATCACATATTTCCATGAGAAAAGCACCATCCATCCACACAGATGCCATTATTTTTATCTTTCATGTCCATGTTAGTCTACCATTATGTACAGATGTCCAGGCACGAAAAATGCAAAAAGTATTCACAGGCATAATGCGGCATTTGGTACAGTGAGTAACAATACACTGTTGTGGATAACATGCCGTTTCTTTTTCCTTAGAGGGGTAGCAACGTGTTAAAGTATTGGAAAATATAACGTAATTAAAGTCTTCATTATAGTAACTCTTTTGCAGTGTCTTTTCTGATTCTGCTGTGCTTCTTTTATCAACTGGTCAGTGTAGCCTTAAAATACTAACTATGGACACTGGTGACCAGTCAGTTACCAAATGAGGCTGAAGGGGAAATAACGTACGTGTACGTGTGTATGTGTGTAATTGGAGTTACATTGGTGAAAAATATCCTCTTAAATGATCAATTCAGTTATTGAAATGAAATCCTTATCCAGGGGCAGGTAAGAGAACCACGGGAGTCCGGGACATTGGACAGTTGCAGTTCAGGAAATACACACCGTTGCGGGTGGCTCAGCTTCTATGAGCAATTCATATGGCTCTGTGCCAGTCCTGATGGCTGAAATAGATTAAATGAACCACCGGGGCAGGGATTTAGTTAGGTGCAGAACCACAACTAGAATTCCTTCTTTATGATATTGAATATACCCGTGCTCTATATATTGTAATAGGCAGTATAATTAGGTCACTTGTGACCTGGACAATTGCTCTCTTATTGTTCTCCGAGGACTGGATTTGGAAAACCCTGCTATAATCACTTTCCTTTTAAGAGCCTTCATCTTAAGAGCATGAGTTTATAACATGCATCTTTCAAATATGGAACATTGGAATCTGTGAGATGAACTGTAGGGGACATTACATAATCCCACAACTTCTCATGATATCTAAGGTCGAATAACTAATCAAACGGGATTACCCAGTGTTATATAGTGTGTATAGACAATTTGTATATACTGTATATCTCTCCTAAATGAGGAAGTACTTGTATGCAACACAGTAGCTCCAAACAGGCCATTTATTCTTCCTTAAGTCTATGTGTCTTCTCACCTCTTTGTCTGTTTTACCCAGTTTGTTTATTAGTTTACCATGTTTGTCCCCAATTGTAAAGCGCTACAGAATATGTTGGCGCTATATTAATAAATTATAATGATGATGATGTGTCACTGCTCCAGAATATATGCTGACAAGCTGAGAAAATCTAAACAAGCTCAGTTATCCATGTAGAGCGGCAATGCGCTTTATTCAGTTGTAATAATTAAATAGAAAAACAAACACAAAACAGATGGAAGACATCACAATGGATACAACAAGGGTGCTACTAGAAGAGGTCACAAAGTATGCAAATATTTTAGTAACTTGTCAGAGCCTTTGCTGTGTGATGGGACCATTTTCGCCACCCACAAGACTTACAGTGGAGAGTGGCCAATTTAAATATGTTGTTTTTATGCTCAGAGATGCATGACCTCCATTGTGTTAGACATATCACAGCTATAGTAGAAGTATTCATCAGGGGAAACACATTATGTTTTCATATGGAACATGGGCTATATTTGATGTACCACAGGTACACAAGCAATTAGATTACAAGTTTACAATATTAGGAAAAGGGGGAATGAAAAGTTAGCACTTTTTTAATCTCTAATGTATATTAAATATTTTTGTTGCAAGGTTTTATCTAAATTCCACTAAGATGCTAAAGTCTGCATATGTTTTAACTTATTTAGGGGACAACTGTCTTTGTCTCTGTTACCTACCCTGAATATTTTGGCCCAAAGAGCTCCTGCCAATATTTGTGATAATCCTCTCACTATAAAAACAGCATGCCCTGTAATCACTCGGATGGGCCAGATCAGACAGAACAAACATAAAAGAGCACACAAACAAGAGACACATACAACCATCCAAAGTTGCTCATAAATGATGGAGTTACATTTGGGGGTGGGAGGAGTTCTAGACAGCACGGTTTGTCCAGATGCAACAACCGTGACAGGTACTTCAGTTAGTACATTCTAGATCACCTGTGTGAATAAGCCCAGAGGCCACTGAACAAAATCTGCAGCCACTGGCTAAGAAGAATTTTAATTTCAAATATCTGAAGTTCTGGGAAACTCTACACTTATTTGTGAATGGTACAAAGTCATTTTTGTACTGGATTAATGTATATTTTGGTGACCTTTTAATGCGCAAGCGTAAAAAGCAAAGAAACACAAGTGTCTCAAGTTGATAAAAGTATGACATGAGCCCCAAGGAAAAGGACACTTCAGTGCCTACGCAAGCAAAGATCTGTTTGCCAATTCAACTCGGTGAAAAAAAGTGACTATTCCTTAAACACTATCTCTGCTAATAAGCAGTTTTGAGTATATGGCGCTTTTGTTTCTATACAAGCTTTTACTAGGTGGTAGCATTGCTCCCCCTTCTCCCCAGAACACAAGACAAAAACACCCCATGAAAACATATTTAAAGTTACATAATGTACTTTACGTTTATTTTTCTTTCATAATGAACCTGCAATGGTTTCCCATCTTTGGATAACCCCATAGCATGTTACCCAAATCTCATTCATCAATTGCACAACTATTGGTGTCTGCAAGGCGAGGAATGAGAACCATTTCTCGAGAAAGCAGCAAAACAGCTATCAAATGCTCTTCTAGATAAAATATATAACAACCCACCATTTAACCACTTCATCAGCAAGCCAATTTAAGGTCTGGGGTACTTCCATTTTCTCTGAAATAACCTTTTCATGTTTGTCAAAGTTTTTTGTTTTTTAGCTTTTTAAATTGACCTCTCCGTTTCTAGCATATTGGAATACTTTTCTGTTTAGTAATACAATGCAAAACAGTGTAGTAAGAGCTCCATTAGTTTACCTAAAATGCATCCAGCTAGCTCTCCTGAGTATAAACCATACCAAACACATGGTTTAAGTCTCATGAATTTTTACATTTAACTGGGTGAAACCCTGATTTGAGGATATTATTATTTTGCCAACACTAAAGCACTCAGTTTACATGGACACCATAGTGCTATCAGACAGGAGATCTGATCCAGCCACTTCCTACACTGTCCTGAGACTGTCTTTTGCTGGGTTACTGCAGGATTTCCTGCCCAGAGGATGAAGCAGCTCATACAGTTAAAAGGGAATGTTAAGAGCTGCAATTAAAGGTATAATTGACAAATAATACTATAGTTGGCAGCTTCTCCTGGGAGTAGGTAGAAATCCAAAGAATGTAGACCCCATTTTATGTCTGCCATTATGAAGATGGTAGTGCGGGGGTCTGCGATATTAGCAACATGTTAAAAAAAAAATAATCTAACCATGCCTCAGAATATTTTAGCTTTACTATAATTTATGGCTACTTGCTCTGGGCATCTACAACCAATCTATCTATTAAGTACTTTCACCTGACCTATAGTGGACATTATCCAGCCTGGGACCTAGTGAACAGCAGTGTCAACCCTCACACTTCAGAGAAAACTGTGGCAGAAGACTGCAGAGTGGCAACCGAGGCTCTAATGGGATTTTATAGGGATTTTGGTCTGTTTTCTAAGTACTAATTCCTCGTACCTTTTCAGCTTCATATTCGTTCAAGTACTCTTGCTTCTCCTCATCGGTTAGGTCTCGCCACATCCCACCAATGATCTTGCCAATCTCCCACAACTTAAGGTCAGGGTTGGAAGCCTTCACTTGGTCCCAGACCTATTCAGAGACATTAAGGGTGGCGGAGAGTATTTTTTTATTTTTTTTAAATTACTAAAAAGGTCTACAGGTTTCTTCTAAGTACAATGCTTATTCTAGATTATATGCTAATAATGGGGCTTTGAGGAAGCTTTTCATGGGGGGACAGAAAGCTGCACCTCCCAGTATCCAGTCCCAATACTCACCTTCCTGCTGTATCTCATGTACGGCATCAAGGGCTTATCTGGAGGCTTTGGGGGTTTTGGGATAGTTATCCCAGATGAAGCCTAAAATAGAAGCAGATAAAGTCAAGTTTAGTATTTTGTGGTCACAGAATATTCTTTACCCATCTAGTATGCCATTTACATACTCATTACCAAATGTCACTTCAAGATGTTAGATTGTTCCTCAAAGGATATAAAAGCTACTTAATGTACAGATGAATTAAGTCCCCTTGTTCTAAAATGTTCAAAACTGCTCCGGGAGAAACATTGCAATGCAAGGAATACAAATGAATGTTATTTGCATGCAAGGAAAACACTATATGTAGCACACAAATACTGGACAGCTTTCTTGTTACACTGCAATTTACAGTTGAGCTAGGACATGCTTCTTTTTTGGCTTTACACAACTCTAAATAAGGCCCTATAACTTCTACTTTTGCCATTATTCCATCACCGCAGTGACAGAAAATGCATTCTGCAACAAAAAAAAAATAATTGCCAATTGTGAAGAAAATTTTTTTGTGGGAATAAACAAAAGCCCTCTCTTGATAGGGTCTCTAATGGAATGTTGCTATTGAACATGTACACTATAGATCCCCCATGCTGTATATTCACCTTAATCTTTTAGTCAGAAAATAACTAAAAGAAAATAATTTGAAGAACAACTGGGCCGCTTAGCAAGTCTGTACGGAGCGCTAAATGGTAAAATATCCTACTGTTTTGAGCTCAGGGCGAAAATCAGGACCTATTAGTACGAAGGAAACCAGAAGTAGACCATTAAAGAAATGTTCAAGACAGAGGGCCTTTCACTATAGGATTGCAGAAAAAAGGACATGAAATAATTGTGAAATGGGCTAGCTACACCCAAGTGACTATATACAAATAAGCAGCTCCATTACAGATAGTTTACATAGCATTGCTTTAAGTCAAAATGTCTGTCATGCTCAGAAAACTAAGTGAATAAAAGAGCCATCATGTAAATCTTCTTCTAACCAACAGCTGTGGCAATAACATTATCACAGAATACCTATTTTAACCATATTTAGCTGAATACAGTTTTAGCTGGGGATGAATAGTCCACTTAAATCCTTTCACTGTGATAAACTTGAGATACATGCAAGCCTCCATAACAACTGTACAAATTATTAGGACACTGGGAAGATCTTGCAATTATGACCTCAACTATTTGGTACCATGTATAAACTCTGGTAGCAAAGAGTCCATGATACCATGCACCAGTCTTTTTAAAGGTCACTCAGTATTATTGAGCCCACAGAAGAGATATTTATGGGACTTGAAGTAAGCACCATTTAGGCACATGGTTATATATTAGCCAATAGCACAGTTACCAGTGCAGTGCCTCTGCACAGTCAACCCTACTTTGTGAAAACAGGCCAGACTCATCTGAAATCACAATCCCCTGTTCCGGCTGTGCTTAACGCCTCAGGTCACACATCATTTCAATCTCCTACCGTTACCCTGCTGTTGCTGCCTGGGTTCCCTCCCAGCCTGTAGTTGTTGTAGGCAAGATGGCTGTATGGATTGTATCCCACAAACCCTGGTGTGCTGGGCATTTGCTGATGGAAACAAATGAGACAAAAACACGAATGAGAAATGAGTTCAAACAAAAGGAAATTAGATTTAAATAAAAAAAAAAAATATAGGAAAAAAAAAAAGTAAATCACAAATGAAAATGATTTGCATATGGCATGAACAAGCTTGAGTTAAATTTACAATTGTTGATATGCTTAACTGGTTTATTAACCTCTGCAGTAAATATAAAAAAAGGAGAAAAAATAAAACAGAAGCGCCACACATAGTGTGAAATGTTTCACAGTAGGAAAGTGAACTCCGCGTAAATGAGTGAATTGTCTCGTACCAAGAATATAGAAATCAGAAGCTAATCTGCAGAAATGACGATGGATCTCCTCCACAGCGATATATTATACATCAAAAAAAGGTACTGCAATCTCAGAACACAAGAAATCCCATAGTGTAATATATTTAGACCCAATAACAGGAACATCAAAAAGGTTATATTTAATGCAAAAATATATAAAAGACAATAAAATGCCCGTAGATAGAGCACAAAGATAGACAGCTTATCTGGAAACCACAGAGTGTCCTGCAGATGTCCCAGTGATGAACGCTTTCCGGCCATGAAAGTAACATCAGAAAGAGGAGAACAAAGAGGTGCCAGGTAAGTTCTTCCCTTAACGAGTTTCGTCTCCAGGACTTTACAAAAAGAGGTATTGAATACCATGATGTTCCGTGTTTTTATAGTGAGTAAGATGGTTGAAATCCAAATCAGAGAAACACACACATCCGGGGTGGGTCTACACATATTACACTATGGGATTTCCTGTGTTCCGAGTTTGCAGTACCCTTTTTTGGATTATCCGGCTGATTTATAATATATCGCTGTGGAGAAGATCCATCGTCATTTCTGCAGATAAGCTTCTGATTTCTATATTCTTGGTACGAGGCCATTCACTCATTTACGTGGAGTTCACTTTCCTACTGTGAAACGTTTCATACTATGTGTGGCGCTTCTGTTTTGTTTCTTGTATTCTTGTATTCTTTAGGTATTCATCTGCTAGTAGATGATAAAAGACGTGAAGCTGCCTACTGTATGTGTTTAACATTATGTGCACTTTTGTTCACTTCGGTTATTCAGACGTCGTTGTCTTTTTCACGTTTGTTTTTGTCATACAAAAAAAAAAAGGAGGTTGAATGTTTTGTGAAGTAAGAGCATATGACTATTTAGGGATAAATGATCCCTATGTTCACAGCCACTCACGTTGCATTCACCATGTAGTGGATGTATCAGAACACAGACACATCACATTAGTCTACATATCTCAAGAACAATAGTTACACACTAAATGAGACTTGTGTGAAGAAAGATACATTATGATACTTGCCAAAGCTAGATTGCAATTGTATATATGGACTCTATTCAGTTTAGATCATATGATGTCACTTTCTACAGATATAAATATAGATTGCTGCAATGAATTTCGCTAATTTAGAGACTAAACCACGTTTATATGTGCACTTCATGCCAGTTATCCAAAATATTGAACAACCCTACTACTATCACCTAACGACTGGGTGATAATCAGTTTTTGCAATATTCTGTAGTAATAAGTAGGGCTTTCTCCATTGTCTGTATACTGCTGTAAAGAAGAGGACAGTTTATGGAATTGTAGTTTGTATCCTACCACTAAGTTTGGAGGGGAGATAAGAGACTGATTATAACAAAAGTAAAATTATTATGAAAGCAGGAAGCATGACATATTCGGTTTACTGAGCAAGCACACGAGTACACACAAACGCAAGATGACAGCACGTATCTGACAAACATGTGAAAAGCAGGCATGGGGATTTTTTTCATATACAAAGCTGATAATTCAGGGTAAGGGGGTTGCCCAAAAAAAAAATAACTAATTTTAAGTCACAAAATGTGTTTAAAATTAGTGCACATCCATTATTTGGGTGAAGGAATTTAGATAAATTTCCAACTTTATTTTGTCTCTGTTGCCTCTCAGGAATGGCTGTGGTTTCATACAAACAATAACAATAAGTGTTAAAACAGGCCAGATGTTCACCTACAAGGCCAATAAATCAAATTATGCTAGCTCAAGCTTACAAACAGGTATTTTAAAACCTCATTAGGTTTATATACTAAAGTTGTAAAGAAAATCTCATAAGCCAGAGGCCGCTCTAATCGTTAATATTATGCCATAAACATACGGAAAATATATTTATACCACTCTGCTAATATTTTATTGGTTAAATAGTTTTACTTACAGTTGTGGGGGCTGGAGCAGGGGGCGGAGCATACGATGGTCGCTCTGTTAAAACAAAATACAAAAAATTATAATAGGCAATGAAAATCAAAAGCAAAAATGGTCTTTTGTAGATTTTAATAATACTGTTCTGCTGAAAAGCAGAACAGTATTATTAAAATAAATAGGTTGTCCAAGACGCGAGACAAAATTCATCTCCGAAACCACCAATTTTGAATAATAAATTCAGTTATCAGAAATGTAGATTAAATTGATGCAACATGCTTTAAAAAAAAAACGCCAATTAACAATAGATTTGTATTATGCAATTATCCTTGCTCTCGTGCATGCAACAGAGTTCCATCCCTATTAAAACATTATTATGGATACCCATTCAGCAAGGGTGACATTTGTATAATGTATTTGGGCATGTAGACAATTTTGGCCAAAGTCACGCTTTTTAAATGATTAATTCTAAAATGAGAATTAAAAGTGTTGTCTTATTGTTTGCAGATGTTATCCAAAGCAGAATCTTCTCTGCAGCATGGTGGCACAGTGGTTACCATTGCTGTCTTAAAGCACTGGGGTAATGAGTTTGTTTTAGAGCAGGGCCTCATTTATGTGGAGTTTGCATGGGTTTAAATTTGTGTGCGAGTCTTCTATGGATTTTAGACTGTAAGCTCCAACGAAGCAGGGGCTGATAAGAACTTCATATTTGCTGTACAGCACTGCATAATGATTGGTGCTATATAGACAATAATTTTAAAAAAAAATACAGAGACTTACAGGTTTGGAAACATTTATGAACACTGGTGTAAACAACAGCGATCAGAATCAACTTCATTTTCTTAGTGTAGTATAAAAGACTAAAGCAAACATTTTAATGGTTGCAATAGGCAACACATTTTTTCTTTGCATCAATTTTAATAAGTAAGGCAGTGAATGTTTGTTTTGTAGCAAATTAAATTCAATGTAAACAAGCGTAAAGTTATGCATAAACCACAGAGACAAATCCTTGCAGAGTTGTGGCTGTTTACTATAGAAAAGAGGCACCTAAATAATTATTTACATTACTTTGTGTTAATACATAAACAGTCAATAAGCAAAATAAACAACTCTTCACAGACATTTCAATTTAAAGAATGCTTAACACGCAAACTGAAGTGATCATGCATAAAGCATGACAGTAAAACATGTAGTTTAACCTTACACTGACTTTTTGCTGCAACTTTGTTAAAAAGTTAAGTGGAATGAAACATCCTGAGAGCAGGGCAGCACGGTGGCTTAGTGGTTAGCACTTCTGCCTTACAGCACTGGGGTCATGAGTTTGATTCCCAACCATGGCCTTATCTGTGTGGAGTTTGTATGTTCTCCCTGTGTTTGCGTGGGTTTCCTCCCACACTCCAAAAACACACTGGTAGGTTAATTGGTTGCTAACAAATTGACGTGTGTGTGTTAGGGAATTTAGACTGTAAGCCCCAATGGGGCAGGGACCGATGTGAGCGAGTTCTCTGTACAGCACTGCAGAATTAGTGGCGATATATAAATAAATGGTGATGATGATGAGAGCCCATAGCAACAGCAGACTGTAGAAGGAGGAGCAGTAGTGAACATATAACTGTTTACAGTTTCTTTGTGTGTAAACACTTTACATTATTGGGCTTAATATCCCTGAAATATCTAGAGACTGATGGATAACAAGAGCGGATGTCTGGAAAAATATACCAAATTATTTGCTACTGGGATCCTCTGAGGTTACAAGAAAGGAACTTATAAAATGTTAAATCTATATATTGCAAAGATTGCAAGACAAAGTCCTCAACATTCTCGCTACACAGAATACAATTACCAGTGTAACATTTAATGCAAATACAAACTGTTACATTAACCACTGTAGAAATATATAACACAATTTTATTGTTTGCAACTGAAACAAAAGTTACTTACTTGACATTTTTGCTGATTACTCTTTCACAGTTCACAATGAACCTTCAAATCAAAAAGAAATGGTTACAAGGATATTCTAAATTGGATACTCCTCTTCTGTACTGGATAATAGTCATATTTTGAACATAGGAGACATTTCTAAGTACACAACATATTACATTTTCAATAATGTTAATTATAACAATGTTTTCATATATATACCACTTGTGATTTTGGTTACAATTTTGTGATAAAGTGAAAAAAAAAAACCCTCAAATGAACCTTAATTTTAATTTACACTACTGTATAATTGGTATTTCAATTCCCGACCATGGCCTTATCTGTGTGGAGTTTGTATGTTCTCCACGTGTTTGCGTGGGTTTCCTCCGGGTGCTCCGGTTTCCTCCCACACTCCAAAAACATACTAGTAGGTTAATTGACTACTAACAAATTGATCCTAGTCTGTGTGTCTGTCTGTACGTGTGTTAGGGAATTTAGACTGTAAGCCCCAATGGAGCAGGGACTGATGTGAGCGAGTTTTCTGTACAGCGCTGCGGAATTAGTGGCACTATATAAATAAATGGTGATGATGATTGTCAGGGGCTTGCCAATGTTTATACCAGGAGAGATTGGCTGACAAATTTTAATTTGGTGGCATGGGGGAGTCAGCTCAGCAGCCTATTAGGAACAACCTAAAGGAAATAAAATGTAGACTGGCCCATGGTACACATGCCCTCCTATCCTCCTGCCCATCCATACCCTGGTTTACACCAAGAACATGTTAAACATACTGGGAGGCGAGGGGTACACATGCCCACAGCCATTCCTGTATTGCAAACCTCTATACCCGAAATCAAACCCAGTTATTTTAAACATATGATGCGCAATATTATAGTTTAATTAATCACATGTTGTGTTTTCCTCCATAATTACCCACAACCCCTAGTGTGACTGTGCTCACAACATGAGCACTGCCCCTCGCCGTTATCACAGATAGGCCTCACCTCCCGCAACTCTCATAGCAATACACCGACAGCTAACCCAGAGAGCCCCTAGTGCCTGCCGGTGCCCACCCTGCCCTCTCCCCACCACTGCCGGCGGCTTCAGCCCGCACTCACCTCGCTCCCGCACACCCCGCTCTGGTCTCTTTGTCCCAAGCACAGGAAGAGCCTGTCTGCACTTCCGCCACAGCACTTTCCACACACACTAGTGCGGCACATTAAACACAATAATAAAACAAAATAATAATTAAAAAAAAAAAGACACAAAACATATAATTCACATATATTTTCCCAGAGTGAGCCACAACGTGTTTTTATTACTTTGCAATTAATGAGAAAAAAAGGCGATCGCTGGATAGAAATGAATAGATGGTTTGGTACAGATTATGCTACATGGGATGTGATATTATTACAGTGATGAGAGCCACAGGTCTTGGATTTTGTAGAGAGGATGTATTTTGTGTCGAATCTACGGCTCGGTGTATCCTGTGACATAAAGGAGGTTACTGCTGGCTTCTTAAAAGGACTGGGATTTATAGGTTAGCTTCGTGTTCAAATCTAAAACACGTTTCATATAGTAGTACTTACTACTTTGTCAAAACAAAACATACCTCCCAATAGTCCAGATTCCCGTCACCAGAAATGGGGCGGAGTTCTCCCGAAAGTGGGCGTGGTTTGTTGAATTAAGCCGTGTTTCGGGTGAACTGGACCCGTGATTTGAGCTGACTGGGGCTTGATGAGTGGTGTGAGAAAATGTTATTAATATAAACAATATATAGGTAACAAATAAATACATCTTGTGGTTATCTCCAATGGGGCAGGGACTGATGTGAATGAGTTCTATTTACAGCGCTGCGGAATCAGTGGCGCTATATAAATAAATGGTGATGATGATGGTTATGGAAGGGATTTGTAACACTCATAGCTGACAACTGTACTTCATTTCCAGATGGCAGAGACATTTAACATTCTCTACTGTGGAAAATAAATACAAACAAGTTAAACATTAAATTGTATGGGATTTTTGTGCCTCACAAAAACACTCTACTACATGCGGCCCAGCACGCCTGTAAATGTGGCCCAGAAGGAGTTTTGGTTGTGGCAAGGGGGCAGCACTGTTAATGGAAAAAAAAAGAAAAAATACTTACCTTGCGAACATGCGGTCACGTCAGCTGGTACTCCGGCTCCCTCCCTTGTCTCCTCCTCCGTGTGGTGCTCGCAGTGAATGTCGGGCATGATGTCATCACGCCCAACATCCATTGCGCAGCACAGAGGAGACACCCGCGCGAGAAGAACAATCAGCAGCACAGAATTGGAGAAAAGAAGAGAAGAGGAAAGGAGAACAAGCCGATTAAAAGGTAAGTTAAGGGGGATTTTTTTATTATTTCAAGGGACGCTGACCAGTTAATAAAAGTCACCTGGTCCTGGAGCATCATGGACCTTATCTCCCTGCTACATACTTCTACTTGTAATACTAATGGGGCATTATATATTATTCTCTTTGGCCCATTATAAGTTGTTGTCCCTTAACTAACATAGTGGTGTAATTAGCAAAACAGGTCACAATTTGGGGTCACAGTGATGTATATGTCAGGTTCCGCAGGCCTGGTCAGGGCACCCTGATATACAATGTCTGGCTTAAATGCACTTTACTTATATTGCATCGAAACAATACAAAAAGTGATTATAGTATAATAACTAGAGAGGATTTTTTGAACAGGGCGATTGAAAGGTAAGTATAGGGGGATTTGAAAAAAAAGTGAGATATATATATATATATATATATATATATATATCACTTTTTTTCTTTTATATATATATATATCATACTTGCCAACTCTCCCGGATTGTCCGGGAGACTCCCGCATTTTGCGAGAGTCTCCCGGACGAGTGTGGCAATCTCCCTGATAGGAAGGGGGAAAAATTTAGTTTAAACGCCGCGACGTTTAGCCCCGCCCCCACTGTAAAATGACGCGATTTGCGTCATTCCGTCACGGGGGCGGGGCCAAAATGACGCGATTTCGCAGCCCCGCCCCCTGCACGCCCACGTCCCAGCCGGCATCTCCCGGAAAAAGAAAAAAAAATGTTGGCAAGTATGATATATATATATATATATATATATATGTTAACTATGTTTTCTATGGTTTTTTGGGATGATCAGCTATCGTTATTGTTAGTGTATCTTATGTGCGGCCCAAACCAACTCGTCGTCTTCCAATGTGGCCATGGGAAGCTAAAAGGTTGGACACCCCTGCTGTACTATGTCTCAGTGTGTGTGTCCTTAATGCAGGGGAATTCTTAAAATTAATATATACAATCAGGATTATATACTCATTTTGATAGATACACCCTGTACATCTGCATGTTAATGATAAATATCTAATCAGCCATTCATTTGACAGCAGCTTAAAGTATAAAAGCATGCAGACATGATCCAGGGGTTCAGGTGTTCAGACCAGAATAAAGAAATGTGACCAAAGTGGCTTTGACAATGGAATGATTGTTTGTGCCTGGTAGGGTGGTTTGAGTATCTCAGAAACTGTCGATTTCCTGTGATTTTCATTATTCAGTCACTAGGCAGAGAAAAACATCCCTTAAGGGTGCAGTTCTGTGGGCGAAAACACCGTATTAATGAGAGAGGTCAGAGGAGAATGGCCAGACTGATTCAAGCAACTGCATGATGATATCATGTGAACATGGATCAGAATCTCTATGGAATTTTTCCAACACCTTCATAAAGCCATTCCATGAAGAATTTTGGGGGCAAAACAGAGATTCTTGTTACACACTTACCTGTCCCCGTTCCAGCGCCGCGATCTCCACTACTTCCGAGTCTCGGCAGCGCTGTCACATGACCCTGCAGGCGGGGAATTCAAAACTGCACTATAAAAAACCTGCTCTGACGCCTGGACAGCGTCAGAGCAACTTCTTCCTGTTCCTGACTAGCGATTCCTGTGATCTCCAGTGTACTTTGCTGACCTTCCAGATTCTACTCCAGTGTACCAGACCCAGGCTTGTTTGACCACGTTACCTCTTTGCTCCAGTGTACCAGACCCAGGCTTGATTGACCACGTTACCTCTCTGCTCCAGTGTACCAGACCCAGGCTTGATTGATTTGTTACCTCTCTGCTCCAGTGTACCAGACCCCGGCTTGCTGACCATGTTATCTCTCTGCTCCAGTGTACCAGACCCCGGCTTGCTGACCACGTCTAAATCTCTGCTCCAGTGTACCAGATCCAGGCTTGCTGACCATGTCTATATCTCCGCTCCGGTGTTCCAGACCCAGGCTTGTTGTACCACGCATATATCTATATCCAGTGTACCAGACCTCGGCTATCCTGACCACGGAGTGGTTCCTATTTACCTTCCAATTCCAGTGAGACCGCAAGCTATCTCCTGCATCCTTACCTCTAGAGGCAGACCAGTGGACCGCGACCTGCTTTCCTCCACAGCAAAGCCCATCCCGCTTTGCGGCGGCTCTTGGTGAACACCAGGGGGTTCGTTAGACTCCGCACCACTGGCCGGTCAGCGCTGATCTAGAGTAAGGC
The DNA here is from genome assembly GCF_038048845.1 of Mixophyes fleayi. NCBI lineage: Eukaryota > Metazoa > Chordata > Amphibia > Anura > Limnodynastidae > Mixophyes > Mixophyes fleayi. The sequence continues at coordinate 167,738,787 of NC_134407.1, forward strand.
AAGTACTCTATATTTATTACCTATATTACTGCATGTTACACAAGTGTTACAATTCTACCCTGTACTAGAAATGTTTACCTAATAAAGTGGCTACTGAGTGTATATGAACCTGTTACAGTTAAGGGCTACTGATATAAAGTTCTAGAACAGGTGGTAAGCGGTCACCTATAGCAGCCGCCTTTCTTGTAGAGTGTGTTGTGCTCGCAAATATTTGGATGCTCCCAGGTCTTAACTCTAGCGTAGTAGAAGTTTATATACAGTACCATAGCGCAGAGATACGAGGCAGTAACTGGAAAATAAAGGATGAAGTCAGGATCAGTTCAAGGGTCAGGGGTCCGTAGTAAGCAGGATAAATGGGGGCAGACCAGAGGTCAGGGCTTGTAGCAAACAAGGAGAATCCAATAAACAAGGTCAGGGGCAAACAGAGTTCAAGCAGGGTCTGTAAACAAGCCATGGTCACAACAGGAATCAGGCAGTGTATCTACAGAACTGGATCTGGTCAGCAGTGTGTGGCTCAAAACATTATAACTGGCAGGGAGACTAAGCCCTTCCTGCCTTCAATAGTAAAATTATCCAATCAGAACCACCGGACATCAGCCCACAAAATCATCCACAGGAGGCTGCATATTCAATCTGGAGCTTCTGCGCACGCGCACGACTTAGCTCTATACTGGGACGCAACTGTGAACAGCAGAGTTTTCCGGCTGTTGAGAAAACAGACGAGCCACTGCGGCTGCTGCTCGGACAGAACTATAGTTCACTTGTAAATTTAATAGATTAACGAATTCATTTGAGTTTTCAACGACGACTCTGGTTTTATGCATGGTGATGTCTTAACACTGGTATGTTTAAAAAAAAGCGTAATGTGACATCTGTTTTGGCAGGTGAATATCAACAACGCAAGGATTAGAGCAATTCCCTTAAAGTTTGGTCACAATATAGGACTACCATATTTTTGAAAAAAAAACAAAATGATGTGTGATAGTCTGTGTCTCTGTCTGTGTGTGTGTATATTAGGGAATTTAGACTGTAAGCCCCAATGGGGCAGGGACTGATGTGAGTGAGTTCTCTGTACAGCGCTGCGGAATTAGTGGCGCTATATAAATAAATGATGATGATGATGATATACCGCATTTTAAGATAGTCATAGGTTTAGAGCAGCTATATAAGATGTGACTTCACTGAACTGAAATGGATTTGCACACCAAGATGTCTCCTCAGAGATGACAGAAGACACAGAAACATCTAAGTGCAATAGTAATTATAGCCCACTTTTGGACATCTCAAGAAATTATTCCCCACCATAAAGCAAATAGGGAGCCTCAGGAACATCATTATTGAAGAGCACTGGACGACTGCGGTGCGCTCATTTTACATTTCAGAAGTAAATAATGTTTGCTGTGGTTCAGATCCACAGTTTTAGATAAAGTCTTACTGGCAGAGGGGTTGTATGCTTTATTGTTAAGGCATTTTCCTTTATTAATGAAGCACTGGGGGTTCAGGAATTATAGAGAGCCTTTATTGTTAAAGCAATAATGCCACCATGCACCTGTACCCATCTAGACCAGTCCTGGGGGTAAATGTATTAACCTCCGGATTGTTGAACTCCCGCGAGTTCGCCATCTTCAGCGCTTAAATTTAAGGCGGTGCTGCCTTGTAAAGAGAAGTTTCCCTTTACAAAGCAGCGCTGCTTTAAATTTAAGCGCTGAAGACGGCGAACTCGCAGGAGTTCAACAATCCAGAGGTTAATACATTTACCCCCTGGTAAATAAAAGTGACCATACTTCAGGAGATGTTCTCTCACAGCAGTCAGAATAATCTATGATTTGGACAACCATGTAGAGCCAACTGGTTGCACTCAAGCAAAAGAATCATATGGGACCCAGTTAGTTCAATCAGATAGTAGTTATTGTGAACCCGCATCAAGTAAGGATCAGCAGTCCTTTTGGACTTATACACGATTAGCGTATTTATAGCAAAGTGTATACCTTATAGAATTCATTACAGGACTTTTATTGTATTGCATTTGCAGCACATTTCTACCTCATCAGGCTGAATGGAGGTAGGATGAGACCTGCAGTTGGTTCCCAGATGGTGGGCATTCTTATGTAGATCCTTAAATGCTATGTGTCTGGGATAAGCCCCTCTCTGGTCACTCCCTGATTTAATATCTTATCATATATTCTAACAATCATACAATATATCATCTCTATTTTTGTCTGGAAACTGCTCCTGAAACCCTTTATCTGTCACAAAATGCCCACTGCGCACTTGTGACTTGGAAGCTTACTGTAAGGGAACACAGGATTCCAGCCCAAATCTCACACTCACTTCTTTCTCTAAGCCTACAGATTTACTGGTCCCTTTCCCAACACAGACACCAGCTTCCACACCTCTCCACCAACTGCCACCAGCTACATATAAGGCCCGTAGCAAACCTATTACTCAATTATCCGGTTATGCGCACTCTGTGCTCAAGTAGCTAAACAGTTAATCCTTTACACTCTGGTTTCTAAAGAGTTAACCCCAGACAAGCAATCTCTCTCTTTTAAACATGTAGTGGATTTGTTTAGAACAATAAGGACAGAATTATTAAATTGTTAGATTTAATATACAAACGGTACAATACTTACAGATAATAAAAAACAATTAGATAAAGATTTGACATGCAAATAAAAAATTGCAAACCGTTATAAAAACAAATGGGATGAAAGTACAGAGCATAACTTACGTATAATAATCTATTTCTGGGGGTAGGTAGAAAAGATGGACAGTCCTTCAATTAGATTGATCCCCAAGAAGCTGACCACTTTTTGTAACTGGTCTCAGTTTTTTAAAGACACCTTTACACCTTTCCCTACCTCCAGGGGGGTTGTGGTCTGTGACACATTTCACAATCACCATCTGCATGTTGCCTGATTTACTACCCAATTCTACTATGTGACTTAAGTTTTCTGTGGAGTGTCACACAGACCCAATTTTATTATTAATAGATCACCTATGAATTTACCTATCTATTGATACCAGATAGGCCTAGGTATAGGGTAAGCTGACCTTATACTCATTTCCTCATCTTCTCGGTGTGGCAAAATTCTTAATTTGACATATGAGCTGCCATTCATCATGCTATTGAGGATTATGTGGTTGGTCACTAATTTTATTGATTTTAAGTGGCATATTTGAAATTTAATTATTTTTTGTCTACATAAAATATAGCCAAGTCAGCACATGGTCTCCTTGAGCCAGACACAATGTTGAGCGGCTCCTAAAAGTCTATTCAGGTGTCAAAACTTCATCCTAGGCCAGGATATAGCTCACTGCAGGGGCCCTTGAAGCTGCCGCAGGTGACACTGCTATCTTTTAACACTGGGATGTGCAGAGCCACCGAATACACACACAACAGACTCCCTGACTTCACATTTTACACTTTAGTAGTTCAATTTATCAATGGATTCATTTCATATACCATATTTACACTGCAGTTGATTTAGGCCTTATTCCCCACAATTATGTGATGGCTTAACCCTCATTAATAACTGTAAGTTCTCTATATTCATGGCATTGTGGATTATTGTTACAAACTTACCGATCCATGGTCCAGCGCCAGTCTCTCTGCCAGTCTCTCTGCTGTCGGAGCCGCGCTTCTGGGTATTGGCGGTCACATGACTGCAATCTGGGGTGAGGAATTCAAATCTGCAAAAGGTATTTAAACCTTGCTCTGACACTCGGTTAGTGTCAGAGCAACTTGTAGGCTTTGTGGCTCCATTTTCTCCATGGATTCCTTGTGCTACATTCTTCTTTGCCTGACTCCTGTGTACCAGTGCTTCCTGTCTGACCATTCTTGTTTCTACTGCATTTTGTGCATTTTGTGTACCGACCCAGCTTGTTGACTATTCATTGCTAACTCCTTGTATACCAGACCTGGCTATCCTGACTCTGAGCTCCGCATTCTGGTTTTGCACTTCGCCACCCGATTGTGCACCAAACCCCGATCACCCTCACTCCGAGACCGCCTTCTGATTCTGTATTTTGCCTACCGATTGTGTACTAGATCCGATTCGCCTGACTACGAGAATCCTACTCGGCTGTCTGACTACCACTTCCATCCTCCTTTTACATACCGGGATTTTCACCACCTCTAGTGCTTCATCTTAGGGAAGGCCAGTGGACCGCGACCTCCGAGCTTTTGGCAGCTAAGTCCATCCAGCCGTGCAGCGGTTCTTGGTGAACACTGGGGAGCTTGTTAGACTCGCACCTCTGGTCGGCCAGCGTCAACCTAGATTAGTGCAAAATACTATCTCCTTTACAATTATGTAATTCATTACAATTATGTTATCACTGCTACTCCACTTCTTTTATAAGTAAAAAAAAAGTCATAAATAGGTCCTTTAAATTTTGGTGTCTGCTACAGTTGAGTTATTTCAAAACATTGAATGTCCTGTGGATATTCCTGGCTTATGTAAATAAATGCAGGCACATTAAGTTTCAATACTTTATTCCACACTCCTGTGAGAGAAGGATACCTCCGGTTAAGTCTTTGTTAAATATTACTCCTTGTTGCCACTTGCCCAAATAAATCACCTAGGCAATAAGGGTGAAAGATGCACCCTTTTATATTATATATAAAACATATAACACACAAAATGATAGCCAACCAGTGACAACACCAGAGGGTTCACTACTAATTACACACAACTATATCTCACTAGTGTCTGTATCTCAGTCAGTTTGATGCACAATCCAGGCTGCTGAGCCATGCTCCTCACTCCTGTATCAATGTGGTAGGGACTCAGCTCAATATCCTACTTCTTTTTTCAGCTCCACAAAGAAAGCACAGTCCACAGAGACTTTGATGTCCACACAGACACAATCCTGCACTAGTCTGAGAGGAGTAGCGACTCCTAGTTAGCATAGTCCTGAAGTGAAAAAGCAGCCTCATTTGTCCTACACCTGCATCTTTTTAAACTCCCTCTTTCACATGGTGGTGCGTCTTCAGATGAGCATTACCTTAGCCCACAGCCCCACCTGGAATTGGGTTTCAACTTATCAGGGCTGCCCATGGATCTCCCCCAGCCCTCAGTTCACTTGCAGGCACACTGTGTTTTGTGACCCCAGCCCGTCAACAAATGCAGGATGCGACTCATTGGACACCTGCTGCCTGCTTATAGAAGTAGCAGCCAGGAGGCATATTTCACAACTAACAATACCCCAAAGTAGACACGTTTACATAGTAGTTGCACTGTCTGAAACCCCACATAAAATACCGTACATACATGGTTAGCACAGGGCATTCCAAGCAGGGACAAGGATGGGTGTCCAGCAGCCTAAGCCTCTAGTCTCAATGCCTGGACACCCCCATCTTGTCACACTGTGGATATAAATGAACATCACACCACCCAGTTCCTACTACACCACACTGATCAGTCACTACAATAACACACCAAGCAGTCAGACCCAAACCATAACAAGTGACATTATAGTTATGTAGATGCAGGGACCTGGCCATAGTCACCATGCTATTTTGATTACAGCAGGACCCCATGGCAAGATCAGCAGGCTGAAGGCTGAGATATGAGGAAATTAGTAAAAAGGCATGCAGAAGTGACAGAAGAGGTACTTAATAGGACTAAGGGGCCTATTTATCAATATTTATTAAAATTGACTCCGGCAATAAGTAGGACTTTTGACCACTGCTTATAACATAGATAAAAATAATTACTTAGCATAACTTAACAAAAATATATTGATACAGTGGAGGCATTTTAAAAATTCTACTCTTTATTACCTCTTGTGTTTAGAGGTCTGGTTGGATGGCCATCCAGCCAGCCTTTCATCACTCTTGACAAAGTATGATGAGGTGTCAGCAGCGTTTGATAATAAAAATACTGGCTGGAGAATAAACCTTTCATCACATGCGGTGGGATGAGTATCTCACTAATGGAGTTCCGGAGACTGGACCCACACGGTTCTGCTAGTTGGTGGATGGGTTATTCCATATTCATTTTAATTCTAGATAGCGTTCTTCTTTAACGTAGATAAACATTTTCCCATCAATTTTCAAATATCTAAAATGTGGGAAACACTCAAATAATTGTCATTTTCATAGTCAATACTAACCTCTTCATGGATACTGGCACATATGTGTGTTTACTTTTATTTAAAAATAATGGATATTTTTAATAGCAAAACTTTTTGAAGTTTGAATGTATATTTATAACTAAATCGTTCAATATAATCAATATTGAAATCTATTTACAGACAGAGCATTTACAATTTCTGTGCATTCGATTGGGACACATTCACAAATATTCAACAACAATTTGCAACAGTAAAGTGGTGTATTTTTCAACATAATATAATGAAAATTTTGTGCAATGAAAAACATTCACGTATTCTAGATATGTCTAGAAATTGTGATTGTATTCATCTATGGGTTTTTTGTATTGTATATATATATTTATAATCAATTCAATAAAAATAGTAATTGTCCACATTTGTGGACATTTAGCACTCGTGGGTATTTTTGTGTCAATGTATATTCTATAAGTATTTTTTGTGCCAGTGCGTCTGGCTGTCGGTGGCTATTTATGACATCACTCCCACTCCGTGGTGCGAGTCTCCGCTTCTCTCAAATTCTTGGTAGTTAAGGACATCGGAAGTCCACCATCAAATGGTGGCTGGGCTTCCACCATTGAAGCTTTCGATGTGATGGCAACTAACCATCACATCAAAAGAATTTGATGAAAAAAGTATTCATATCATTTGCGCATGCATTAAAAACCCTGTATGCGCATGCGCAATACCCCTGCAGTGTGGCTGGCTGGCGATGGGACTGGGGGCGGGGGCGGGGCAGGACACAGAGTGGTGACTCACTGGAAGAGGCGGAGCAAGATAGGACAACACTGTTCCTGCCATCAGTGACTGACTGGTACAGCTGCTGTGCTGCACACAAAGTGCACTTGCAGGCAGCTGACTGAGTGTGGGACTGTGACAGGTCTGTGTGTGATTCTGTAGTTAGCTGTGCTCTCATTGATTCTATGATAAAGTGAAATTCAATCAGAGCTATCAATGTGAAAATGCTTTGAGGAAATCAAAAATTTCCTACATTATAAAAACAACAGCGAAATACCAGATGACTGCAACGATATACAGTATTTATCAAATGTCATCCACTGTTAGATATGTTGTCCGAAACATTTGCTAACATCACCAATGTTCATCCCTTCTAAAGACACAGAAGCAAGTAGTGCTTCAAATTCAAACCCAATTTGTCCTCACCTAAAGTATGGGTGAGGGCATCTCTAGATAGATATGTCTCAAAATTTAAAAAAATGTACCAAAAATCCAACTCCACGATTACAGAATTTGGAGTGATTGGTGATACTGTGATAAGACTATGTAACGGATTAGAAGATAAAAACCACAAGCTGTTTTTCAATAATCTTTTTACCTCTATACTTATTATTATAAATCTGATGGCAAAATAAATTTTTGTTGTTGGTACCATTAGACGAAACAGAATTAAAGATTCTGGTGCCAAGCTCGTCAACTCTAAAACTTTAGCGAAATGTGGTAGAGGATCAATTTCGGCGGCCACATCAACAGACAAGGTGACAATAATACAGTGGGCAGATAATCATTTTGTTTATATGATCTCTACATATGCAGGAATAGAACTGCAAGAAAAATGAAAGGCTTATGCCCAAGTAACAAGGCCGTTTGTTGTCAACCAACACAAGTTTATGGGGTGAGTAGATATGTACGAGATAGGATGATTGTGCACTCACTACCCTCATTCAGTCAATTATCAAAAAATTTACCATAGGATAGTCCTCCCATTTTCTTAATGTTTTCATAGTAATGGATCCTTTTCAACAATAGCGGTAAATATAACAAGAGTTTACCAGAATTCAAAGCGGGAATTGCAGCAACATTAATTCAAATGGGCGAAAACACCAAAAAAAAGGGGAAGGCCTTCTAAATCTAATGTGGAAACACCACTGTAATGAACATAGAGGAATTACAATATAAGGATTGACCAATAACATAGCTGAGGGGAATAAGTCCTAATCATAACTGAAGTTAAATTTAGGTACTAAGGTGTAAAATTTGTCAGAGGGTCTGGTGTGTGTTTACCTGGTGGCTCTGCCCACTTCTATGTTAAAAAGATAACAGCACCACTTTCAGGGGAAACTGAGCAGCTTCAAAGGCTCCTGGGGTGTCACACAAAGAAGTTGAAGAAATCAGTTTAAGCTCAAATAATACACTGGACTTAGGCCTGTTTGGTATCAGTAAATTGGTAAATTCATAATGGATCTATTAATAATAAAATTGGGTCTGCGTGACACTCCACAGGAAAGTTTGGTCACAGTAGAATTGTGTAGTAAATCAGGCAACATGCAAATGGTTATTGTAAACAGTGTCACAGACCACAAGCCCTAAAGTAGGGGCAGGCTGGGCTGGGGGACAGGGGGGCATCTTCCCCCCCGGGCTGGTACCATAGTAGGCTACCTTTGGCTGGGTCACTGGGCCACCTGCCTTTTTTTCTTTAGAAGTCAAGTCTTGCCACCTGGGGCCCTGAAGGAGGGGACAGATGTGGGAGTGTCTTCAAAAAAGCAGACACCAGTTACAAGAAAGGGTCAGTTTTTTGGGAAATCAATCATGATTGATAAGCTGTCCATTTTCAACCCAGTTTCCCTTGGTGCAGAATACACCTCTTGTCTGTTATACTCCTTATTTAATCACTTTATTATAAATCTGTTTTGCTTATGCATGTCATGTCAGTTGTTCTTAATTGTTTTTGTTTTTATAAACTGTAAGCATTGTACTTTTTGTATATTAATTCTAAAATTTAGTTAGTGATGTCCTTATTGCTCTAAACAAATTCACTGCCTGTTTAGAAGAGACAGATTGCTTGGCTGGGTTAACTCTTTAGATACCAGTGTGTGTAGTGTTAACTGTTTAGCTACCAGAGCACAGAGTGTGCGCAATTGGGTAATTAAGTTATAGGTTTGCTACGTAGCTGGTGGCAGTTGCGGAGAGGTGTGGATGCATATGTCTGTGTTGGGAAAGGGACCAGCTAACTCTGTAGCCTGAAAGAGAGGTGAGTGTGAGGTTTAGGCTGGAATCCTGTGTGTTCCCTTACAGTAAGCTTCCAAGCCACAAGTGCGCAGAGTACAGTTTGTGACTGGTAAATGTTGTTAGGAGAGGTTTCCTGGCAAAATAGAAGTGATATATTGTTTGACAGTGTGAATATATGATAAGATATTAAATCAGGGAATGGCTAGAGGTGGCTATTTGTGACAACCACTAAAAAAACAAAAAGTTGGCAGAAAGTTGTACCTGAAATATGATTGGATGGAGTTGGACATTATCCAAAAACAAATGAATGTTAAAAATCCTCCACGATGCCACGACAAAAACTGTATCAGGCGCACTCACTACATTTGCGGAAAATGCAAAGATTCAGTGTGTCCGGAATATATAATATATGGACTCACCAAGACCAACGTACACATATGTGATCGGTTAATTATTCTGGATTTTCACCGTGTGTGTATATATATATATATATATATATATATATATATATATATATATATATGTATATATATATATATATATATATATATATATATATATATATATATATATATATATATATATATATATTCTTAACTTATCTTTTCAATAAAATATAGCAAAGAAAGTTTTTATTATTTATCTGTACAGTTATAAATTTGTGGGTTAAACCAAGTGGCAATTGTAAAATGAATATGTTTATATTTTACTACTAAAAAGATCAAAACATAAGCTGCCATCCCAATGTTCTTAATTGTGTACTTTATTACATTTTCATATAACATTTAAGCCATTATTTTTTCTCTGGATTGATGAGTACTGATTCAAAGACTCCCAGTGGAAGTTTGGCATGATTTTCTCATAGTTAACACAATGTCTGTGCTAGGTAGCTTATCTTCTTTGGGTTGGGTTTCATTCTCAGCCGCCAGGTGGAGTTCAAATGTTATGGATACAGATTTCTTTCTTAGCTGGGGATTGTCCTTAAAGAAGGAATTTTCCCATTCCTTAACCGTTTCATCCACTTTAGCTGTTCTGCAAAGCATTTTATTATCATTATTATTGTACTTTATTTATTTGGCACAAGAAGAGTTTTGCAGCACTGTACAGTAAGTAACAAGACAAGCAGATGCCATAACATAGCATAGCATAAAATAACTTGACATAGTATAACATGAAATAATATAATATGACATAATATAACATGACGCAGTATAACATGATATAATTGGCAAGACATAATATATAGCATGACAATTATCTTACACACAATACAGGGGTAACAGAACAGGTAACGTGGTATAATGCAGATGTGGATGAGGTTGAGGTAAGGACATAGCAACGAGGTAGAGCAAGAGAAAACTGGCTAATATGGTAGGCTGAAAACAAGCATTAGGGAAGATATAAACCAATATAAATATTGTGATAGGAACCCTGTAAATTAGCTCCGGTAGCAGCCTCAGTCAGTGCTGTATGTTTGGGTGGCAATTAAGGGTCTCCAGCCAGGAAAATTTTTCAACATTTCAATATAAAAGTGCAACAAAACTAAACTTGCACTGAAAATAAGAGACTTTGAGCCCCATAGGATGTGCTTCTTCAGACCTTACTAATACAAGTGAAGGTAATCTGCTTAACAGTTTGTCTCTGGAATCTGATCTACTGCCTTTCTGCAGATATACATAGGCCTTACTAGGCACTTTCCTAGCATCTTCTCTGAATTCTCCCAGCTCCCCTGCAGGTCTGTACTCCACAGTCCTCTAGTCAGCCATCTCCTCAGACCTGGCTGAGCCTCTTCTCAGACCTACAGCCTGACACCACACCCCAGACTGGGCTCTATACTGGGCTGTCCATAAACCAGCAATTTTCTTTGGTGGTTTCTTGGTGACAACAAGACCACACTGTTTCCTTGCAGCTGCCATATTGTTCTCTAGTATAGCCTCCACCTCAATGACTAACTCATTACGTTCACCCTCCAGATTTTGTAACTGTTATTGCATTATTCATATGTCATTCATTGTGTGTTTTTATTATATCCAAGCGCTGTACCTTTTTATATCAAATCTGAAATTTAATATGTTTGTCCTTGTTACTCTAACTAATCCATAAAAAGAGAAGTAACACTTGGCTGTGTTAACTTTAGATTGCTTGGCTGTGTTAAGACTTTGAATGCTAGTGTATGAAGATAACCCCTTTTGGCTAGCAAAGAGCATAGTGTGTGCTAGTATGTACATTTATGTAACAGGGGTATAGGGTCCTATTGCCCTAATACAATAGGTGGTGGCAGTAATTCAATTGTTTATGGATGTTAGAGTACTGCTTTGAGGTGTGATTCCGATATATCAGTAACCTGTGTGATAGGAGAGTGTAAGATTGAGATCTGAAATCATGTTTAATCCTTAACAAACACCAAAGTCACAGCACAGTGAGTGCATTCATGACAATAAGCAATACTTACTCTATTGTGCCACTGACCTCTGCAACCTCTTCCATAATATTTCCATGAAAATGTACTTGCTTAGTTGTAGCTTCTCTGTAACTCTCAGCGTTACATTCAACAGAGCCTGTAGTAATACACATATACACATGTTTAGGGTGTAATTAAACATTGGGCAATGTAACTGGTGCAACCCTTATCACTGTTGCTGTGAGAATTTATATTTGTAATTTAAAAAACCCAGAAGTAGTTAAATATTGATATATTTGTTATATATATATATATATATATATATATATATATATATATATATATAGCACTATAGTACTTAAATTTCCCTTACTTTGAGTGTTGTCATTAAGGCAGTTCTCCTCTTCCTTCAGTTTTGCTACATTAACATCCTGGGAAGTCTCTTCTGCAGTTGCCATCCTTAGATGTATTTAGCACTGAGTGACTGCTAAGAATACTGACAAAATGAGCTTGGAACTTTGTATTGTTTCACAACAGGGTTCCATCTCCTTAGAGTCTATACATTGTGAGGTCAGATGGCAACATCATTCTACCAATAGATTGGAAAAGCAAACACATTTCTACCAATAGATTGGAAAAGATGTTTCACAGCTGTGTAATCACTTTATTTAATTATTCAGATTCTTTAGCATGATCTATAATGAAATAAATTAATTTGAATTGTCTAAAAAAAAATATAACTATTTTAACCCGTTAACACCTGTCCACTGTATTTTTACAGGCAGCAATGGGTCTTATTCCTAGGTGGCATATTTTTTAGCTGTTAAGGCAATATTAGAAAAGAATATAATATCACTAGATCCAACTTCACAAGGTCTTTGTCTATAACCTCCCCCTTTCCAAGAAATGCAATATGTTCCTTGGTTGCCCTCAGGTCATAACTCGTGGTAGTAGTCTTTCATAAAACACAATATTGTTGGTGGGGTGGACAAGAAAAGGAAGGAAGTAGCAGGCGACAGCAACACTAGCAGGATAAGTCCAAAATGTAGGCCTAAGGTCAGGGCAGGCTGAGTTCAAAGGTGTGTTCAAAAGACAAGCCAAGGTCAGGGCTGACTGCATTTAGTATAATACATTGGTAGCACAGACTGAGGTCTGGGCTGGCAGAGTTCAAGGCAAAGTCCGGTCAACAGGCTAAAGTCAGTTCAGGAAGAGGTTAATTAGCTGATCCAAAAAACAGGCAATGGTCAGGGAATGGCAGGAAAAAACAGCAAAATCCAAGCTACGGTCCAAGTCACAACAGCGGATCAAACAGATCAATACAAACAGCACACCAGCTTTAGCAGAAACTATCACCAGCACAAGTGATACACAGCTAGTGTTCTTTACTCACAAGGGGGCCAGCCTGATTAGCTGCACTTGATCTGGAGGCTTAAATGAACAGATTAGTTAGGCAACAGCAACCGGCTAGATTCTGGCAGCGCAATAATAGAAATATGCTGGTTGCCGTTACTAGTGATGCCTACTGCGTCTATTAACAGTAGCAGCTAGAAATGTAGCCACAGTCGTCGAAACACGTAAGGTCAGATTCTGACAGCAGAATATGTAATATTTTACAGTCAAATATGGAATGATCTGTAGAATCCTTATGCACCATTTACAGACCAGAAAATTTTGAAAATCAGCTTTGGTCCCGCTATACAGTTTGGTTTGAGCAAGTGCAATTAGATTTCTACCAAAAACAAATAGTTTTGCGGTACAAGATGGTAGTGTTTTTGGTTGAGAACAAGTTTTCACCAGTCAATGGAGGAGCTGGGCATGGTACACACTGCTGCACCTAATTTTGCGGCGTAATATAGAAACAAGATTTTCCTTTGCAGAGTTGGAATATTTAAATAAGTTAATGGAGTCCGGAAGGCCATACCTAGCTGTTCGAAGGGGTACACGACAATTTCCACTTGGAAAAGGACTTCAATTTTGCACTAGCCCAGAGCTTGTGGTCTTCGGGTTTTATGCTATACTTTTAAATAGACCAATTTTATGCATGCTGCAATTCGGATAAGCAATTCTAGGCATATAGGGCACAATGTAATAAAAATCCCACAAGTGACACATGTAATAAAAACAGATGTGATGGTCTCTCAATATCATAATTCATTTAAGACATAAATGAGGCTAAACCGACCAGTATTTTAGCAGAAACACTGAAAAGTTTAATTCAATTAAAAGGGGGGTATGGTACTAAAGTGGTAGGTAGTTGGACTTTGATGTGATGTTTACACTTTTGCACAGTGAATTTTTCTGCCTTCCTGTGTAACTCATAGAGCGTTACATATAGGTGGTCCCTGCCGTCACTGGAGGGAGCTGTAGGAGGACGAGGTGTGGGCCTTCTAGGTGTACACACAATTATGCAGAAAGCCGCGTCATCACGAGAAAGGTGCAGAGAGAGCCCATTGTGTGCTGACAAAATGTCAGAGAGAGTGCAAAGTATTCTTAGAGTGTATGGAACTACTACATGCAGAAACACTGGATATGCAGCCAGGCAAATATATTTAATGGACTTAAGCAAGTGCAGATGGAGTAAAGAAGTAATAGAGCTTAATATCTACTGGATGCATTTGGAGAAGTTGTGCTTTATTACTGCTATGATCTGTGTTGGAGGAGTTTGACATTTGAATTCATGTCCATTGCAACCATTATGATATGTGCAGGAGGAGACGGCATTGGAAAATAAAAACTGTTTATTTTTACTGTGAGATGGTTGGGAGCCCAACATTTATTTGACTTTGCCCTGATCACCGATAGTGGCCAATGTTCATTGTGTTTAAACACCCGTATTTAAGGGACCCTCTGGTCGTGGATGCCACACCAACGCTATAGCCAGAGCAGAAGAGGAGGGCAACAGCGTGCAGGTACCACTTCACACCATGGTTCCTAGATAAGTGACCGCACAACACCATTACCAGAGAGGTTACAGGCCAGGCGAGAGCATCATTCTACCAAGGCAAAGTAATCTGTTCATCAGTATGATGCTGCAGCCTCTGGTCATTGTGGGATTGGTGTTGAAACAGCAACAGATCAACTCTTAGAATTGTCAGACATAGAGATATGTGAAAGTCTGAAAACTTCCATTAACAATTTGCCTCACTTTGGATGCAACATATCACAACTTTCTCTGTTAGAATTTTGATAGTAAGTGTTCCACACAGAATTCCTTCTATCGATTGGACTACTCTTATTGTTTCTGTTCTGCATCATAATTGGTGAAACTCGAAAAAGGTAGCATATGTAGACAAAGAAAGACTGAGAGAGAAGAGGAGAGTGAAAAAGACAAATGAAAAGGTGAGAGAGAAGAAAGAATAAAGAGAGACAAAAGTGTGAAAGCAGAAAAAGATAGTGTAAAAATACAGATAGTGAAATAATGCTGAGTTTGGCATATGCTCTTTTGTTTACCGTAAAATACACACATAACCTGCATGCCCACAAAAAAACGTACACATACATCCGAATACAGGACATGTGGTACTTGGTATAGTGTTTTTACCTCTTTACACTTGGAGAGGTGGAAGGGGGAGTGAAGTCGTGATGAGGAACTGACAATACAAATTTTTAGCCTGATAAAGGAATTTACTGTGCCACAGTTAATTGTGCGTGATGAAATTATACCAATTGACTTAATATCCCCTGTTATTGAAAAGGAGAGTGGCACTGTGGGTGTGTAGCACAATGTCTCTTTAAACCATGAAGCACTGGCTCGCAAGCATGAAGCTTTCGCTAGCACTGTTGCTCTTGTATCTAGTGATACATCTTCATCATCATCAACATTTATTTATATAATGCCAGCAAATTTTGTAGCGCTTTACAATTGGGGACAAACACTAATAAACAAACTTGGTAAAATAGACAAATAGGTGAGAAGGCCTTGCTCGCAAGCTTACAATCTATGGGACAATGGAAGTTGGATATATGAAGTTAAGTTTACATATTGTATTTCGGTCCAGCCAGATTGCAAAGGTAAAAAAAAGACAAAAAATAAATAAATAAAACAAAAGGGATTAGTATGCTATATGATCCAGTCACACAGCATTTTTTGGCAGAGGGTTGTTGTCTTGTGTGAATTGTGTAACGGGTGGCAATAGGGTAATCTAGTGAGCTTAAGAAGGTGGTTGAGGAATACTATAAGCTTGCCTGAAGAGGTGAGTTTTCAGAGAACGCTTGAAGGTTTGTAGACCAGAAGAAAGTCTTATTGTGCGAGGGAGGGAATTCAATAGAATGGGTGCAGTTCGAAAGAAGTCCTGTAAATGGGAATGGGAGGAGGTAATGAGAGTGGATAAGAGACGCAGATCTTGTGCAGAACGGAGGTATCGAGGTGGGAGAAATTTTGACACAAGTGAGGAGATGTTTGTTGGTGCAGCTTTGTTGATGGACTTGTAGGTTAGTAAAAGTATTTTATATTGGATTCAGTAAAAAACAGATAACCAGTGTAGAGATAGACAGAGTGATTCAGCAGAGGAATAGCGATTTACAAGGAAAATCAATTTGGCCGCTGTGTGCAAAATAGGTTTGTAGGGGTTTGAGTCTGTTTAGGGGAAGACCAGTAAGGAGGGAATTGCAATAGTCAATGCAGGAGATGATGAGTGCATGAATTATGGTTTTTGCAGTGTCTTGTGTGCGATATGTGCATGTTCTGGAAATGTTTTTTAGCTGTATGTAATTTAGATATAGAGTCGATGTGAGGAACAAAGGA
Organism: Mixophyes fleayi; assembly: GCF_038048845.1. Classification (NCBI taxonomy): domain Eukaryota; kingdom Metazoa; phylum Chordata; class Amphibia; order Anura; family Limnodynastidae; genus Mixophyes; species Mixophyes fleayi. Next base: position 167,755,013 of record NC_134407.1, read on the forward strand.
TAGTTCTGAGTCAAGGATCACACCTAGGGAGCGAGCTTGAGGGGTGGGGTTTAAGATCATGTTGTCAACAGAAATAGAAATGTCAGGTATGCTTCTGTTGGTGGGTTGGAATATTAACTCTGTTTTAAAAAGATTGAGTTTGAGTTGGCAAGAGGGCATCCAAGATGATATGGCAGAAAGACAGTCAGTTACACGGGACAACACAGATGTCGAGAGATCAAGGGAGGATAAATAAATTTGGGTATCATCGACATAGAGATGATACTGAAATCCAAAGGAGTTTATTAGTTTTCCAAAAGACGTGGTATAGACAGAGAACAGCAGAGGACCTAGTATGAGCCTTGTGGTACTCCAACTCATAAAGGATGATTTCTCTGGATTCACCTCTTGATCCAGAGAAATTAACACTGAAAGAGTGATTAGAAAGGTAGGATGAGAACCAGGATAGGACAGTGTCTTGATGACCTAGGGATTGTAACGTTTGTATGAGAAAAGAGTGATCAACAGTGTCAAATGCAGCAGAGAGATCCAGGAGAATTAGAAGAGCGTAATGGACTTTAGTTTTAGCAGTGATCAAATCATTGACAACCTTAGTCAACACAGTCTCTGTGGAGTGTTGAGAACGAAAGCCTGACTGAAGAGGATCCAATAGGTTGTTTGCGAGTGTGTGAGGTGAGTGTAGTCAAGTCTCTCTAGAAGCTTGGAGGGGCAAGGGAGCTAAGAGATGGGATGGTAATTTGAGAGAGAGTTTGAGCCAGAATTTTGTTTTATCAGAATAGGGGTAATCACTGCATGATTGTATAATGATGGGAAGATACCAGTGGAGAGCGAGAGATTACAGATTTTAGCTAGAGGTGGAATGAGCACAGGAGACAGGGATCTACCAATTTGTGAGGGAATATAATCAAGAGGACATCAGGTAGAGAAGGAAGATGAGAAGAGAATAGATAATTCATCTTCATGTGGGAGATCGAATGAAGAGAGGGTGTCAGAGGGTGCAGGTGCAACAGAAGTAGCTAAAGCACTGGTCCCCCTGTTGATGACTCGTCAGCATGGATGAGTGTGTGTAGTTCTGTGACTTTTGCTGATTCTGTCCTGTGTGCCTGAACATTCTGCCTGGTGTAGCTGTCAATCTACAGGCACCACCTCCTTCATTTAGGAGTTCATCAAGCTACCACATGACAGGATGATGCGTGACTCTGAGATGGCGAATGGCCTCATCTGCAATGCTTGAATGCAACAGGGCAGATGAGGAAACCACCTGGGGACTATTGGCCCCTTGGCAAATTTGCATAGGCCATACCCAGACGTGCTATTGAGTTACGATACTGCATGTAGTCCTGACACCTCTGCTTAGTTAGCTCATGTTCTATGTAGTGGAGTCAGCATCTCTCCTGCCGCACCTTGGAGGGTGGCCTTTACTTTCCATGTATCACATTGGTCCTTCATCTCCCCATCTCACCATTACCAATAGCTCAGAGAGCACAGTACCAGTGTTAAGAAGCGTTATTATTATTATTATTATTATTATTATTATTTCTATTAATATTATCTTTTATTCATAAGGCTCCAGAAAGGTCTATAGCACCGTACATGAAATTTACAGAAGACAGCAATGATCCATAATAAATTACATAATACATTATTAAACTAAACATATTTATACGAAAACCAGACATCTGTTAAATAACAGATTAAACACAGATAACTTGGTATTGCAGATCAAGTTATTTAAGGGACAGTGAGTAAGAGTGATGGCAATGTCCTACGGGAAGTAGGTCTGGCCTCAAGTAAACAGGGCTAGGGAAGCAGGCTGAGAAGTACAGAGGGTGATGAAATAGTCAAAGGAGAACACGAGAAAAGAGGGCCCTGTTCGTGACAGCTTACATCCTAAAGGGAAGGGGAAGGCACAAATACAGTGGTATTGATTGAAGAAGTGTAGTCCTGTGCAGAGGCAAGGAGTTGTAAGGAGGACTGATAGTCTGGAATAAAGAAATTAGTTTTAAGAGCATGAAACCTTGTAAAGGCGTGGAAGATCGTTCCACAGGTGAGGAGCAGCACAGGCAAAGTACTAGAGACGGTAGTGGGAATTTAGTTTAGATTTAAAGTCCACGGGGAGCCAGTCTAGTGACTGGTAGAGAGGGCAGTAGAGAGAGAGCGTTGGGAGAGAAAAATAAGGCTGGCACCTGAGGATATACTGAAGAGGGTCAAGGTGGGAATTGGCTATGCATGTAAAATCTTTCTCCATTTCTCCAGCTTTCCCTGCTTTTGTTTGCACCTCATGTTCCTGAATCTCAAGATTCATCATCCATTTGAGATTTACCAGATCACATTAGACTATGTCTCCATTTAAAGTCTTTGCCCTACTTTCCTTCCTTTCCGTCCTGATCCTGTTGTCACTGCTGGTGGATGTTTCAGAGTTTATATGCTATTGCAAATGAACCTGATCCATTTTTAGAATCACCACCCCCACATTGTAATTAATTAAGAAAAATTACATTGTTTATTTCTTTCATTGACATGTCAGATTATTTTGACTTGTCCAGTGATCTGTATTGCCAAATGTGGAAACGTGAGTACTTTTTATACCTACTGTACTGTATATAAAAAAATTATGTGAATTTTAAGAAGAGCGCTGCTGATAAATTCACAAGGCTTTATGCTGTATATTAGGACTCATTATAGTGCGGTAAAAATGAAGCCAAACAATTCCATCGATAACTCCATCCTGTCAGTGGTACCCACACAGGGTGTCATAGAAGTCACTTGTGTCATTGAACAGACAACTTTTTTGTTGATCTGGAATTATTTGCCTTACTTTTAGAGTGATCAATATAGGTTTGTTTTGGCCAGTAGTCAATGGGAAATAATACATAACCAATATAGTAATTGCTCTAGTACAGCAAATCAATATCAAATTGTATGGATTTAATTGTGTTTCTATTGCTATGCTGTCCTGAATGGTGATGAACAACTATACCTCTCTTACCCCCACTTATATTCCCAAAAAAAATTTAATGCAGATTTAAGTAAAATGAAAACTATTTCAATGCGCATACTCAAAGAGTATAGTTTGATTTGGCTCCTTATGTATGTCAGCTCTTAAAAAGTAAACATATTTTAAACCATATTTACGCTATCATGGTGCGTAAGTATACACCCTTGTTACTACTGGGACGGTTCCGACTGAACATATGCCCTACTTACCTTCAGGAGAGAAGGGGTGGGGGGGAGGGAGGGGTGAGTCAAACTGTATAAGAGCTTAATAATTTAATTTCAGGTACAATATATTGATCTTCACCAGATGCAGCATTACATGTTTTGGCCCTGCCCCTTGGTGACCTTGCCTTCCCCATGTTGATGTTAAGCAGAGGAGAGTGCCTGATAGTGTGAGATGGGCGCTGTTGATGTATGCAGTCGCATCACCGGATAGGCGGAACCCGCCACTTCATCGGTGGGGAGCTTGGCCAACAGCGCAGCATGAAAGTGCCAACGCTGGAAATAGGGGTATCAGGGAGTCTATAAAGACTCTGGCTTCCCATCCTTAGAGGAGGTGGTCATATTACCGGGGAACCGGGACAAGTGAGAAGGAGGTCCCTGACTCCCATGGGGTTTGTAGTGGGGGAGGGGGTGTGCACGGCTAATGGCCCGGGGCAACAGTGTTAAGTAGTCCCGGTAGGGGTTAGAATAAAGGGGGTACGTGGCAGATATCACGGGCCACAAAAGAATTACTCCTTCATGGAGTTTAGACCCCCCAATGTGAAAGAACCCCATAAATGAATAGCCCATAGGGCCATATTTCTTACTTTTGCAAGACTATGCTATGCTAAACCTATTCCTACTCCTATCACAACAACCACATCACAGAGCAGAATGAATTGATACATTCCGTTCCAATCCCAGCTATATTTATACACTATAAATTCTGCAACATGGGAATTTACAAATACAGTGCAGAATGGCTATCCTGCCAATTAGGAAAGCAAAAGCGGAACTCAAATATTGTATAGCCAGAACTTCTCATCTTTGCAAATTTTGACGTTTTCTGCCAGATGTCTCTCCCCCATAATCCCTTCCTCTGCTCACAGAACTCTCCTGTCAAGCTTTTAAAGAACAACATTTAGAGTGGTAATCCCAAATCACCAGCACAATTTATAAGAAGATTCTCAGCTGTCATATGGAGAAGTTTTGCTAAAACTAACAGTGCTTGAGAAACACTTATTGCTTATCTAATTGGTCCAAAATTATACAAGAACCTAGTAACTGTTAGGAACCCCTCCAGCCGGCACAACACAACCCGGAGTCTACTCTGCCAGTCAGGTGTTCACTGGAGCCCCTGATGGTGGGGACAGACTGGGCTGCAGACTGACAGAGGGTCGTGAAGTGTGTACCGGCTGGGGAGAACCCAGGCAAGAAGAGTCAGGTCCACGCAGAGGTCTAAAGGCCGGCAGCAGGTAACAGAAACGATGAGCAAGCTGAGGTCAGAGGTCACAGGCAAAGTAGCAGAACGGGTAAACGAGCCAAGGATCAGGGTCACAGGAAACACAAGCGAAGTCAAATACGAAGCCAAGGGTCATACACGGGAAGTCAAAACGTAGATACAGGAACAGGAACTGGAGCAAGCAGGTCAGCAGACTGGAGCACAGAAGCTATAACCGGCAATGAGGCAGCAGACCTCATTGCCTTAAATACAACCCATAACCAATCAGAACCTGCCCCTAGACAAGGCCACACTTGTAGGCTAATTGCCAGCACCTAGCAAGACCAATCAGGGCTTAGAACTGAAATCCACACCTGCAGGCTAATGCCTGCTAATTCAGCCACAGGCTAAATCTGCCTGATTGTCCCTAGAGCGCATGCGCGCCTGGCTGCCAGGACACGGCGCTGAGGAAGTGTCCGACCGTTGCCTTGGCAACGGTTGGGAGTTGGAAGGAAATGACGTCCCGGTCGTCATGGTGACGGCCGGGACGTTGGGACCTACAGGAAGCGAGCCGCGGCGGCTGTGAGTACCGCCGCGGCTCGTGACAGTAACTATGTATTTGAAAAAGTCTGACACTCAGAATAAATGCATTAACAAGCAAGGAGGTCTAAATTGATCTATCTACCCCCTCAGAGGGAGAATTTGAGAGCAGCAATCTTTTGATGCATTATACCCTGACTCAGTCAGGTGGTCCTGTCTAAAGAGAAGGAAGTCTAAGGTGACCACCGATTTGGACAGTATCCAGAATCGTCAGTATAACTGCATATACTTCAAGAGAGACACAGAATAATTCCAGCATATACTCTCACAACTGGGATTGATTGCACTATCTAAAACCATTAAAGGATCCTGTGGATATTGAGGATATTGATTCATATTTTACACAGCATTCTGGACTCTGGTTTGTGTCTCTATTCATTATTTGCCAGGTTGAATATCATATGTTATGTTGCTTATTTAACGAGGAAGACAGGTTGTGATGTGTATGATTAGATTTTATTAATTGAGTTTAAATCTGTGGGAAGAGTGTATTTGCACTTATGGATGCAGTATTAAAGAAAAACTTCTGTATGTTTGAAATGAATACACTGTCAGGCCAATTGTTTATTTATATATAACAGATAAAGTCTCCAGTCAAGCTTGTTGACGTGTGATAATACTTTCATAATACAACTTCATGGTGAAGTGTCCTAGTGCTAAAAGATGTGTGTGACTTCATTGGTGACATAACTGTGAGTATGACATAACTGGTTGCATAGTCAAGCCCAGCAGGAACTGAAAATAGGAAAGACAGCAGGCAAAGAGGTAACAGACACAATTGCCTAAGTCATTATCATCATCTCTTTATTTATATAGCGCCACTAATTCCTCAGCGCTGTACAGAGAACTCACTCACATCAGTCCCTGCCCCATTGGAGGTTACACTCTAAATCCCCTAACATACACACACACACACACACACACACACACACACACCGGGAGAGACTCAGGGCAATTTAATAGCAGCTACTTAACCTACCAGTATGTTTTTGGAGTGTGGGAGGAAATCGGAGCACCCAGAGGAAACCCACGCAAACACGGGGAGAACATACATACTTCCACACAGATAAGGCCATGGTTGGGAATCCAACTCATGACTCCAGTGCTGTGAGGCAGAAGTGCTAACCACTAAGCCACCGTCTTCTCATAGACTGCACAGAGGGATAACATAAAGCTATATCTGGCATATACATTTACCTTTGCTAGGAGCAGTAAAGCTAATTATTTTTTGTGGCTATATTCCCTTTAACCTAGCACAATAAGTTTGTAAATACAAAACTTTTTCTCCAGGCTTAGTGCAGACTATTCTCATTTACTGGGATTCATTGAGTCACTCAATATCTGTCCTTTGAGCAAAAATGTTGTTTATCCTACCTTTCAGGTACATAATACAATACAAATGGTTTCATCATCCATGTCTATGCAATATAAGATATCTCTGTGTTTAGCATACTGACCAATTTTAAAAATCTTCCTCCAGCAGATCAGGAGGGCGGGGCCAAAACTGAAACCCTGTGGACAGGATGCGGGAGAAAGGCCAGGAGAACTACCTGAAATTCGGGAGTCTCCCAGACATTCCTGAGAGTAGGTAAGTATGCTGATCAGTCAACATTGTCATTTATCACCACTACTCATCTTATATCTCATATCTTAAAGCGCTATTAATTCAATAAGTTTTATTGGTAAAATCTCAACATATGGAAAGTGCATGGAAAATACATGCTAAAGGGAGCGTAAGGTTTTATGCGTTTTCACCCATTGTCCACATATGTGTGTACAAGTCCTAAAAGATACAAACAACACCAACACCTCTTCCCAAAAAACACATTAAGAGGTATATATGAATAGTGGATGTTTTCAGCACAATGGACTTAAGCAAAGGACTCATGAGCTAGCACGGCAGAACTGGTGTTAAATAATAAGAATAGAGGAGGTTGACCAGGATCCAGAGATTCAATGTTATATTGTGAAAGTAATACATTATTTATGTTCAATACAATTTTTAATTATGTTAAAAACACATAAGTGTTCCCTTAATAATTCCCATGACTACTTTATAGAAGTATTGAAGCTTAGATTCTCATTGATTAAAAACCTGCACGTTTATTTATGTAAAACTGCCCATATAACAGCCATAGGAAGTAATAGTCTGGACCAGCACTTTATTTTTTTTAATAAAACAAGCTCCTTGTAACATACTGTAGAAGCAGGAGTTTTGGACATGATGTTCCTGTTGTGACGTTCGTACATACATAACATCTAGAAGTACAAGTATTTGTGAAACCAGAATTAGTTTTGTATTTTAACAAGTACATCTTTCAAACATCAACATAGTATAATAGACATAATGAAGCATTTACATTCAATAAGCTGTATATTACTAATAGGCAAAGCCGAGCAGCCCTTGAGTAGATGAGGACACTGAGAAGCATCTCCAGCAGCAATGTGTTGAAATAATCCTGCATATATATTTTATTATTACAGTATTAGACTGTGGTTTGCTACTGCTTAATGAATAGACTAATTGCTGATGCCAATAGTAACATAGATATAATGTCAACACTTATAATTGCTGAGTTCTAATGTAATCACTTCAGCATTCATTAGCACAACTAGTGTATTATAAGGAATAATTAACCCCCACTGTAAAATATTATAAACATATGGAAGTTGGAAGGCACCTCGGATTTTTGTGACCTGTATAAAACATGTTCATCTAACTGGTCACAGAGGTCCAATGTGGCTTCTAATAACCATACACTGTCATTTGAGTACATATATATATATATATATATATATATATATATATATATATATATATATATACATACACACACACACACACACACACACACATACATACATACACACAGTATATTTGAAAATGAATACCCCAGCCCCTGTAGCTTTATAGTGGAGTTGTACCCTCTCCCTCTACTCAGACCCCTGTATAACCCAGGCTACCAAACAGGAGGATCCAATGTGCAGAGCTGCTTGCAGCAGAGTGTCCTGTTGGCCATGCCCCTCAGTATGTCTTGCCACCACTTCCCCAAACGTAACGATATTTAAAAGTCTCAGCTCAGTCACTATTGGAGCTGGGTGCTTTAGATATGATTACATCATCTTCAGCTATGATTACATCATCAAATTATATTTTTGCTTCAGATGGAACAGGCCCTTCAGGATGCTCTGCAGCAGAGGGGCGAACATTCTTCAAAGGTACCCCAGGCAGAAAGAAGGGTGTCCCAGTTAAATATGCTGTAATTATATTGAAGTTTGATGTATACAGTACCCTTGAGCTAGCTTGAGTCTATCTAAAGTTCAAGAACTTATCTTGAATTTTTGTAGGTTATAAATGTCTCACTGAAATGGTTCGAAGACCACTTCAAAAAAGTATGAGTATTCATTTTTCAAAGGACATTTTTGAAAATGATCTTTGACCCCCTCACTGTTGAGGGCGAGTGAATCTTGCCCTGCAAATATATTGATATACATAACTGAGAACAGGGCAGTCCCACTCAACCTCAGAAATTCCAGGGAGAAAGGAAATACTCAGTTTTCTTCCATCATTGTAGAAAGGGTGTGTGGCCAGTGATGTCATTGCAATGACATCACAGAGTGTCTAGGGGATGAAGGAGGCTCTAAAAGAGCCTCAGTAGCTCTTATAAGCACAGGGGACTCCCCTTTTTTAATCAAGGTTTCCCACTACCAGACATTTTCTGTTAATCCACAGAAATATCCTCTATATAAACAACATATAATAAAAATATCCCTGGATGTGGGAAGACTCTAAAAGAGCCGAGATCTTCCCCATCATGGTTGCCATTGGCACAGGGGTACCACTGTTTGAAAAAGTGGAGTCCTCTATTTTAAACAGTAGTGCTCTTTAGTAGATGTTGTCTGGTGATCAGCCAATATACATACAAAATTTGCATACTATAAAATGAAAAGAAAAATGTTGAACCATTTTTTTTCCAGAAGACCTTAAGCTATTTAGCAAGGTATGACAACCATTGTTAAGTAAACATCTTCCAAATGTTTATTTGCTAGATGAAAATTAATTTTTTTTTTCTGCTGTGCATTCCAATTTTAGTTTATAAAGGAAATAATGGTATTTCTTTGGAAAATACTGCATTCCAGGTTATAAAGAAACCAATTGTATTGTTAGAAAATACAGTCTTCTGAAAAAAAGCAAGGTATGATTTGTGACTAACATTGATGTTGAATTGTGACCAGCCGAAAAAGTGCCAAAATTGGCTAAGCATAGGGTTGATTAAAACCAAAGCAAATAGATTATGGATAGATTTATGTCAAGATAAGCATGCCAAAATCTTTTTGTTATGCCTTCTGAATGCATGTGTTTATATAAAATGTTTGGGTTTTTTTTTCATTAAAAAAATTAAGTATTTTAGATATTTAGATGTGTTTTTTCAAAAGACATTAATTACCTATTGCCCTTTCTGTCTGTCTGCACCTAACACAATTCACACCTAGGGGGTAAATGTATCAAGCTGACAGTTTTCCGGCAGGTTTGAAAAACCAATCAGATTCTACCTATCATTTATTTAGTACATTCTACAAAATGACAGCTAGAATCTGATTGGTTGCTATAGGCAACATCTCCACTTTTCAAACCCGCCGGATAACCCCCTAGTCGCACTAGATCAGTCATTTATAATGTGTTAAAAATGGAATTATAAACAGATCAGTGAAGGCAATGCACACCTAAATTTAATGATCAGCTAGTATATTCTTTTTTACTCCCATTTATCTACCAAGCTTCAACAGTATTATAACTGATTCCAATAGAAATGCAGTAATGTGCTTTAGAAAGGGATTGCATATGCTCTAAATGTATCAATAGGAGGAAACCATAAACTGCACCATTTGGGTTTCACACCATTTGTAACATTTACATATGTATTCCAAAAGAAAAGAAGTATAGAAATATATTTTCACTTAAAAATGTTTCCCTATATGTAGAAATATATATTGAAAGAGAAACTAAATACATTTTTGTTAAATGTTTGTTGTACTTTGGTTTACTTTTCTATGTAACGCTGGAAAAATATTTTCTTGTATACAACATAAATATTGGGCATTCACCTCCGGTAGATGCCATAGAAATAGAATACTTTAAATTGTTATCTGTTAATACAGAAAAATATTAATTTGTGTGTGTTTCATAATATCAAACACTAATTAAATTATACTTAAAAATAACATTTAATAATATTTACTTTATGAATAATTAGGAAGGAATTCATCATCCCCAGTAAAATATCAGAACTCTAATGTTTGCCAGTAGTCTATGGGTCTTTCATGGGTATGTCTTTATGAAAACAGGGGAACTTAAAGCACCAATCTTAACTTTTTTGACTTAGATGGTCCTCAATGTCCGGCTGTGCAAATTGCCGGCTAATACAGTACAGAACTCTCGGCTCATTTTCCCTTACATGTCTATGGGGCGCAGTGTGTCTTTGTGGACTGTTCCGTACATGTTACCTCGCCCCGAAATGAATCTGTCCCAGAGAGTGCTAAAGTATGTAGAATTGTTGATATTTTATTTCCACATGTTAGTGAAAAATGTAATTGTTTCTGCACTGAACACCAAGAAGCGGGTGTTATACTAGATGTCAAACTGGCTGCTTGTCTTCTATGTAGTACAAAACAACACCTGGAAAAACAAGAGCAATAAAGACCAACGTCCAGTCTGGTTTTGCTTCAGTTTTTGCACTGTAACATAACAGTATTGTGGATGAGCACAAAACTGAGCTAAATTATAAAGAGATCAGGACATTTTTGGCCTGTTATGTGTGTACATATGGGCTAGCACAGGCCTGTCCAACCTGCGGCCCTCCAGATGTTGTGAAACTACAAGTCCCAGCATGCCCTTCCAACTATCAACAGGTTGTCTACTGGCAAAGCATGCTGGGGCTTGTAGTTTCGCAACACCTGGAGGGCCGCAGGTTGGACAGGCCTGGGCTAGCACAAAAAACAAAGTGTTCTTATTTACACTGTGCCAGCCATTCCTAAGTGGCTCACAATATTAAAATGTTGATAGATTGAAACACTATGATATCGAGAAATCATACAGCCACTTTCTATAAAGTGGAACAGGTAGCGTTACTGTAGAAATGGAATTTACATGAGCAGTTCCAAACTATTAGCAAAAGAGGTACATTTCTCAGAATTCACTTTGTTTACTTTTCCGTTTGGTTGGTCAACAAAGAGCTTGAAATTGTCCATTACCATTTGAACCACTACACAAATCAAATATCAGAAGACTCGCTCAACTCTATGAGAGCCTGATGAATGTCCTTCATGATTAAAACTTAAAGGGAAGAGTTCTGTATTGATTTTACTTATTTTAATTCCTCAAAAAAAATTCCACTATCTTCAGAGTTGCATAGCTAATGTAAAAGTTTTTCTTCCTCCCGAAAGGACTGATGAAGCATGAAATTAACAATGGACAGTCCTATGTTTTATGTACGAATACAATCAACCTACTCTAATTCCCTCTGATGTGAAATTGCATAGCACAGAGACATTCCTGTTTTGTGAAAGATAAACCTTTTTTTTAAACGATAATATCTATTAACTATTGCAACAGTTTGGATCTTTTTTGCATTTTTTTCCAGTCAGTGGTGACACAAAACATGAATGAAATACTTCTAGATTAATATCAAACCATGGATTATAAATGAAAGGTCATCCATTCAGTAACCATTGAGACATTGACATCACAGAGGCACCAAAAAAGTGACTCGTGCCTCACGAGCCCACAAAATGTTTGCCTCTGTTGTGTGTACTTTAAATGTAATAACCTGGAGCATGCAGTTATCAAGCCAAAAAGAAGTATTTTTGATCAAATGAAAGTTAATGACTGGACAGTTGTGTTATTAAATATGTGTTTTAGAGTTCTGACTATTAAGCTTCTAGCTACATATTTACAGTGAGAAAATGTGTCATGGGGCTAGATTTACTAAGCTGCGGGTTTGAAAAAGTGGGGATGTTGCCTATAGCAACCAATCAGATTCTAGCTTTCATTTATTTAGTACCTTCTACAAAAAGATAGTTAGAATCTGATTGGTTGCTATAGGTATCATCCCCACTTTTTCAAACCCGCAGCTTAGTAAATCTAGCCCATGGTTTGGACAGCGAAGAGAACAGAGGTAAAAGGTGAAAGGCAAGGCATGTTCTTTTCTAGTCAGTATTGGCAAAATAGATATACAGACCAATTATATTTAAAAGCAAAACTTGCGAGATGAATGTGGTTTCATTTTTTCCACCTAACTTATATGGAGATCCAGTATGACCCACCACTTTAATCATTTTAGTAGTATTATTACATTTTCATATAACATCCGAGCTGTCTCTTTTTATCTTTGAATTGATAGTTGCCAGGTCATGGGCTCATGGTGGGAATACTACATGAGCGTCTCATAATTAACCGAACCTCTATGTCAGGTAGATTGTCCTTTTTGGTGTGGGAACATGTTTCATTCGCAGCTGCCAGGTGGAGGTCAAATCTTAAAGACACAGATTTCTTTCTTAGTCGGGGGTTGTCCTTAAAGAAGGAACCTTCCCACCGCTTGATCATTTCATCCACTTTCTCTGTTCTGAAAAATAGATTACTGATATAAGCATGTTATACTATCACTTTCTATATCAGATAATAACAGTTGGGAAAATGTATATAATATTGTATTTTGTATTTCATGATTGATAGTTAAATTGGACAGTTGTTAATACCTCATACTTAATGTAAACAAAATTCAGCAAATAATTACAATTAAAATAAAATTGTATTTAAAGAATCCCTCACTTTCTGTATATCTCGTATTTAAACGTTACTTTGAAAGAACTCTGTATAGGTTAACTCCACCCAAAACAAGATAGACAATTGTTCAGGCCCGGCGCTCCCATTAGGCAAGGTTAGGCACTTGCCTAGGGCGCCGGGCTCTGGAGGGCACCTGGAGAACTGGAAATTAATTTTAAAACTGTGCGGCGACTGCTGACCATACCTGTCCCTGTCACGTCTGCCGCACAGCATGCAGATGCACGGGGGAGGGGGGAGAGGCTATTGCTCACCACTGCCGCCTCTCTGCTCCGTCTCCTCCCCTCCACTCACTAGTGTCAGTGAGTGGAGGGGAGGAGACGGAGCAGAGAGGCGGCGGTGGTGAGACAAGGTAAGAAAAGACGGGGGGAGGAGGGAGGAGGGCGCCGATTTTTGCGGGGGGTGGGGGGGGGGGGGGGGGGGGGGAAGAGGGCGCCGATTTTGCCTAGGGCGCCATGGACCCTAGCACCAGCCCTGCAATTGTTACATACCTTCCACGTGTGCACCTCCTGGGTTTCTTGATAAATCACTTGAATGGGAAGTTTACAGGGGAGTAAGGATGTAACAAAGAGATATAGCGCCTTGAGCAAGCACATGTTACAGCTCCTCCTCTCACTTTAGTTTTAAAGCACAACACTTCAAAAGAGTGTAACAGAGGATACAGCCAGCATGCAGAGGTCCCCCCCTTTTAAATGTGGACTCCCTTTTAAATGTGTGTTTAAACAATGGCACTTGACCCAACCTCTAATCAATCCCCTTGTGTAAATGGTTAATAGCATTCAGGCTCATTTCTGTGTCCCTAGTAACAGAAATAGGTAGCGCAATCTCAACAGTTATGGAGACCTTAGAGGACCATATGTGTGATTAAATGTCTGTGGTACCCTTCCACATTTAACGCTGGGAGCACATGCTGCAACTGCTCCATCCACACTAGGCTCATGCAGGGGAGGGGCCTAGACATTTGCTCAGTTTGTTTCAAAACAATTTTTTTTTCATTATATTAAGGGGACAAAATTATTTAATTATTGTATTATTCGGGCACTATGTAATGACAAATTGTGCAACATAAATAATTATATCCACCATTAACAATCAGTTAATATTATTATACATTCACATTTCCCCCATAATATAATGCTTTAATAGTGTCCCCTTAAGAAAATAAATAAAACATTTTTCCCTCCCATAAGTTAATATTAAATTAATTTTGCCCCTTAATCAATAAATAATGATTGCCCAAATAATTTGAATGTCAATGGCGCTTTCTCTTATGGTCTGAACGGCAAAGTAGCTGAAACAGCAGCAGTGTGAGCAATCTCGCCACTCACCACCACCTCTTTTATTCTGATCCTTTGGATGGCAGTTTTGTGGCAGTTTTGTGGCAGTTTTGCAAACCCCAGCTTAGTAAATCTGGTGGTTTGTATGCTCATCATTATTAAAATCGGGATGGCGATTTGTAAAGTGATGGTTTTCAAAAATGTTAATTCTGGCTGTTTTAATGGCGGTTTGGGCTTTAAAACTGGCAGTTTCACCAAACCACTCTTTAGTAAATCTAGCCCCAAGTGCATGTTGCTCTCAGTATGCATGCCTTGGTGAATCAGGACCACAATCTTTATTTACAAATGTCTGCATATTTGTATATATGGTGAAAAATATATTTGCGCTCATGTCCAGTAAATGTGGTCTGTTTTATTTTGTCTTGATTCACACCATAATTCTGGTTGTTCACATACACCACTTATCACCTGATTGGCTGCAAAATAATCAGCTCCAACTGGAGAGCAGGTACACCTCCAATCAGTGGAGGACTTGAAAACTTTAGCCTGGGGGGTGCAAGACTTGGCTCAGCAGCCTATTAGGAACATTTTAAAGGAAGATTTTCTAAGCCCATAAGAATTCAGCTAATTTAAAGTGTAGTGTTGAGAATCTTAGGGCCTACAGAAGCAACTTGCACGCAACTTGCGTTTAAAAAAAAACGAGCACAGAACTTCAGCATATTTACGACCATATTGAAATACAAGTATACCTCAAGATACATTTCCATTGGAATCTGGGTATAAGTACGTGTTGCCTAAACGTTACTTAACTAATGTAGACAGACAGAACAGAGTGCAAGATATGCACATGCATATGTGCAATATAAAGTCACATTAAATGCATGCAAAAAAAATTCAGTATGTTCTTAATGCGTACTGTACATATAATGCATTTTTATAGTCTATCTTCCTTGCATACACATGTTCTGTGCTATTTAGTGGCACACATGTGTCACTATCAGTCTGCACTTACACCTGCCCGGTAGCTGGTGCAAATGATACGGCTAAAAAACATGTAGTTTCGAGGGAAGCAGGACTTGAATCGGCCACATCCGTGTTGGCCAGCGTTCAAGTCATAGGCATTCGCAAGCGTCATTTGCCTGTGGACATGAATTGCATACAATTGCGTTCATTGGCGTAAGGTCCGTTTCTGACCAAGCGCAGAGTTATTTCACGCAAGATACAGCACGCAAACGTATTTACATCTGAACAGGAATCAGACCCTTAGGGCTAGATTTACTAAGCTGTGGGTTTGAAAAAGTGGGGATGTTGCCTATAGCAACCAATCAGATTCTAGTTGTCATTTTGTAGAATGTACTAAATAAATGAAAGCTAGAATCTGATTGGTTGCTATAGGCAACATCCCCATTTTTTCAAACCCGCAGCTTAGTAAATCTAGCGCTTAGTGTGGAAGACAATCTGGATGTTTGTTTGCTAGGTTGACTGACTTATAAGCAGCTTGAAATAACAACAGTGTTATCTGTTCTCTATTTGATTTGATTTTTAATGGTAATGGTGAGTGGAACAAGTATATAAAACTATGTATCTACATATCTATGTAAAAGTTTCAGAAGCTTTTCAAAAAATAGATTTTTCTTAGATTCACACAAGGCTTCCTGTTTAAAGCACTCAGCTAACATTTACATATATGTTAAAGAAGACATTTTGAAGATTATAGAGTAACACCCCCCACCAAAACTAACAGAACTCCAGTGATCTGGTGTCTAGGACCACCACTATTAATCTCCCGACATGGTTGAAATTTAAACCTTTATACATACAGGTTTTATGTATACAGCACTGGTTGTAAAGCAGACCAGCCACCCCATCTACGCCAGAGTTCGGATTTAGACCTCATGGTGCCCTAGGCAAGATATTGGTTTGGTGCCCCCCCCACCTCCCTGAAACAATCCATAGCATTATATTTTTTTTAGCTGGTCCCGCCTTGCTGCTGCCGTGTGTATCGTGTAAATTGTTGAAAACTTCTAGCATTGCCCCCCCCTCCCCCCGCGCGAGTCACGGGCAGGGGGGGGGGGGGCGAGTCGGGAGCAAATTTTTTTCTTTTTTTTTTTTCTCTCCCTTCTTCCCCCCACCTGGGCCCCCTGAGAGCCGCTAGGCCCTAGGCAGGTGCCTAGGTTGCCTAGCGGTAAATCCGGCCCTGATCTACGCTCTTGACAAAAAGAAAGCAATTATAGCACAAATTGCTTGAATTTTAAATCTTCTCCTGCCTCCGCAACAGATTATCATTTAAATGTTGGGGTCCAAGGGCACTGAATCTTGATAGTACTGCTAGTAACACAATTTTTCTTTAATGTTACAATATGATCTTCAGTATTGGACCAACTAGTAATTTTGGTTTGGTAGGCATGTAATAAATATTCTGAATATTATGACTGATCTTTGTGAATGTTGTTGGTGCAGCAAACTGTCTTTAACAGGCATTTTACTGATATGTAATACTTACTGTACTGTGCCACTGGCCTCTGCACCCTCTTCTGCGATATTTCCATTAAATATCGCTTGCTTTTTTGTAGCTTCTCCACAAATCTCGTTATGATTTTTGATTGAGCCTGCATAAATAAATATATTACACATTTAGCAATCTACACTACGTTTTTGATGTTAGAGAAGCTGAGTGACATAAAAAAAAACTTGTGCTTTTAGATTTAGGCAAGTCTGGATATAGAAAATGAAAACCAAAGTTATAATACAGTGTAAAGTGCTACTTAATGCATTTTTATTACAATGGAATTTTATTAAACTGGTTTATCTTTAAGAATACTTTTCTAGATTATGTTTTGTTTCACACTGGACATCGGGGTTCATACTAATTTTAGACAGTGAGTGTGGACCACAAAAGGCTGCCCATTTTTTTATTTATTCCACAATATGAACATTTTATATCACAATATAACGTCTGTCCCAAGCTGACACTAACCTGAAGTTAGCATAAAGTCTGTTTTGCTTGTAGATGATTTTGGTTCCTGAATTTGTTTAGTACCATGTAACCTGTGAATTGAAACAATCAGAATATTTTCAGAATCAATTACAGTTATTGGATTTCTTATCCAGATACCTGTTATCCTGAAAACAAGAAATGAAAAGTAAGTGCCAAACAGACAAATATGGTCACATTGTCTTCTTCTACAGTCACTGTGAGGAGCGCTGCTAAATGCAATACTAAGTGCAAGGGTTAGTAGTGGGTGCAGAGGGTGCAGCCATCTTGATGTCTGCACCCACCACTAATAGTTGGAAAGCTATTTGAGAGGTTTTTAATGGGCTTGTTAATGGACTACATCCAAGAATATGTTCTAGAAAATAAGATCATCAGCAACAACCAGCATAGAAACACAGATATAGTCACCTAATTCGACTTGCATTTTTTGGAGAGGGAAATAGGAAATTGGACAGAGGACTAGTAGTGGATGCAGTATATTTAGATTCAAAAGCACTGTGCACTGTGTCTATTGGTTTAGTAAATACAATATGTAACTGGATAGAAAAGTTGCTAAACGACCATGTTCGGAGAGTAGTTATTGATGGTTCATACTGTAAGTGATTTATGGTTATAAGTGGCTTCTGGCTTGTGATCAATATTGTATAAATTGCTTAGAAATTATGTAGAAGCTGGAATTAATCCCTGTCATTTGGTGCAGATAACACCAAATGATAAAGTATAATAGATTCATACAAAATATCCTATCCTGACCCATGGGTATCAGGAGATTGGACAACAGCATGGCAAATGAAGTTGCAGAAAAAAGTAAGTTTATGAACTAAGGGGGGCAAAAATAAGCATGCCAATTATATCTTGATTGGAAAACTACAGGGTGAACCTATGGAAACAGAGTTAGACATATTTATAGATCATAGACTTAGCATTAGCATGAAATACCAATCTGCTGCAGCAAAAATGAAAAGTTTAAAGGTCAGTTCAATTTTGGGCACCAATTCACACATATGATGTCCTAGAACTGGAGATGGTGCAGAGAATGACTACTTAATTAATTAAGGATATGGAAGATCTGTCATTAAGAAAGATTGATTGAGATTTACTTACACCTGAGATGAAAAGATTAAGGGGGATAACACAACAACACATAAATTCAAGCACATGCACCACTTCATTTCTGTGACCACCTGCCAGCCCCCTTCTCATTTCCTGCATTTGTTAAAAGAACATGGTATGTTGCAGGGAATATATGACCACCATTATAAACAAATTGGTAAAAATAGTTTCCAAGACCTGGGCCAGGCCATTTGCTCAACACTGACTCTAATTTCTCACCTGCATTCACACAAATGAATCCTCTACCTGCCCCCACCTGGGCTTATCCTAACCCTCACTCATCATCAGCTATTTATATAGCGCCACTAATTCCGCAGCGCTGTACAGAGAACTCGCTCCCATCAGTCCCTGTCCCATTGAAGCTTACAGTCTAAATTCTGAAACGTTATTTTAATTTCTGGGCTTAATAAACATTTTGGGGATGAATTACTAACTATTTGCTGTATGTAGCCTTCCAGAAAAAAAATATGTGCAGATTAATTTAAAGCATCTGTTAGTTCAAGGCTAATGTTCAGTGCTATTAGGTAAATGGAAGATGTACCTGGTCTCTTCATTCTCCAGCAAGCTGCGATAGGCTGATATTTCTTGTTCCAACTCCATGTTGGTGTTGAGAAGCATCAGGTGCTTCTGTAGTTGTGTTCTGACTCCGTCTCTCACCTCCTGCAGCTCTTGCTCTAAGTCTGCAATGACTACAGACAGGGACTCGAGTTGCTTTTGGTGCTGCTGTTCCGAAGCATGTAGGGTGTATTTTAGACTTCTTTCCTTTGAAACAACAATGAAGCATTCAGTTTATACTTCAGGATTTTTAGATCTCAATGTATACCTGAGATTAAAGTGTACATATCACCACTAGGGGCCAGTGATATAAAGTGTGTTCACTTGGGACCTATAAAGTGTCTCAGTGATGTCACTCATTCCTGCTGCGCTGATAAGATGCATTCTTATGAATATTGGTTGAGCCACAATACAGCTGTTCTTACAGGACCAAAGTTAGATGCAAAAATGAGAACAGTTTTGTTTTTGCATAAATATTACAAATTAAAAGTGTAAAGCTGCTGCCACAGCAAAAATACACAAATATCTTTACACTATAAAATAAATAAATGAAAAAAAATAATCCTCTGTTTCCTCAATAAATAGGCAGCACCAACACTATAACCACTAAAGCAGGGGAACAACCAGAGTTAGTAACTAGCACTAGACTAGGATAGACTGGATTGGTGCCATTATAACAGAGAAACATGTGATCTCCTTGTTATAGTGGGAGTCCCTGTGTCTAGGTGGGGCCAGCAAAAGACACGGAGGGTTCTCTTCCCAGAGCCAGCGGGTCCAGTGCTATAAAAAGTAGGGACTCAGCCTCAAATACCCCAACAATTGTTGAATAGCAAGCACCAGCTTGTCAGTGTCTGCCAGTGGCTACTGTGGAACAAGCTAGGCTCACAATGTGGCACAATCCAGCAGAAAAACAGCCCTGCACAGCTGTACTGATGATGTATGGAGTTATTGTCTTATTGTAAACCGTTAAATCACCACTGTTAGTGATAAACATAACAAAACCAGTAGCAAAGACACAGTAGTTATACAATTTAGTGAGGGAAAATGGTAAAGGACGAGAGGGGTCATAGAGCACCAAGTATTATTAAACATTGGGAGAGAAGAGAGACTAAGTAGAGAAGGTAGATTAGGAGAGAAGAAGGATGATGGTGATAAGAGGAACTAGGTAAAGGAGAAGCACATAAACCAAATCACAAATTACTTGACTTACAAAAGGCAATTTATATAGGTAATGTTAAACAATGGGCAAACAAGAAAAATTATCTATCTATCTATATATATATATATATATATATATATATATCTATATTGTGGCCAAGAGGCCTATATGCCACACCTCTCCTGCATAGGGACAGGTAAGGTCCTGGGGAATCTTCAGAGGAAGGCTGCATGCAGGGTTAAATCCTTGCAGAGTCAGACTCCTAACCTACACGCACAGGTGTTATAATGAAGAAATTAGACCAAAGGGAGGAGACTTGTGTGTTTAATCCTGAATTATGCACTTGTTAGGGGTGAAAGATGTGGAACTAGTTGGCCAGTTATGAGAGAACTATGTTTAGTTAGCATTAGGGTCACCAGGAGGTGTAAGCAAAGGGTATTGCTTACTAGTGTCATCCTGACAAGAAGTGTTACCATTTATATTGATGCAAACAATAAATGTACGTTTTATTAACAACAAGAAGTTGTCCGTGTTGCTGATATCTGCACAAGTGGTGTCAGAAAGTGTCAAAAGTGCAACAAGAAGGGTGCTTTTGTTATATATATATATATATATATATATATATAAAATATATTATTTCCCAGTCATTTGCACCATCTTTTGGTTACAAGCACATCTGTTTTAGGTATAATACATACAATAATATACTGGAGCAGGCATAGCTTCTATAACAGATGATAAGTGTCCATCTGGGAGGATTGTTCTTCCATATGTACTTATTCATCAGAAAGAACAGCTATTTGTAAAATTACCTTCTCCAAAACATTGCTTAATTTCTGGACACAAACCTCCCCGTATTTAGAAGTACTATAAGAAGTACTTTTAAGAATTTATGCTCATATGCCTTTTATTTTACTTTTATGCTTTTCAAAGTCTGCATGTTTTAGTGGCTTTGATTGTGGTGTGTAATTTTTAGTCAACACTCTCTATCCAACAAGTACAATAGCAAGCTATAGGATTCTCATGCCAGAGCCCCTCGCAGTAATACAGCTTTCATACTGCCGCTCCGGCAATATCCCGGGTTTTTCAAGCCGGGTTTCTGCCGGGGCTCGGAGCGTCCCAGCTCAGAAACACCATTCATACTGCACCAAGACCCGGGTCGTTTGAGCTCGCCCCGGCAAAAACCCGGGATTTTGGTGCAGTATGAATGGGGTATAAGAGAGAACTCATTCTCATCACAACACATTTTACCAGGCATACAAGGCACAAAGTACACAATTATCTGGATTTTCCTGGAGACAAATACTGGTACCCTAATATGGACTGATGATTTATTTAAAAATTACTGCTACATCAAACCAAGCTAGCAATCTATCAGTATAATTTAGGGAAGGCACTGTTATATGGGAACCCAGAGCTATCACACTCAAATTAATAGATAAAAATGTACAGAGACATGGCTTTCTCTGTGAATCAAATCACCTTATGCTTCACTGAATATTTTTAGAATATTTTTAGAATAAAATGTGAAAGTAATGTAAAGCTTGTTTTACTGGCAACACTTTGTGTAATATTTACCATTGCTTGGAGAGACTGAATTTCAACCTGCAGGGTTTTCCATTGCTTCCTAGCTTCAGAAAGATTGGCTCTGGCTTCCCTAAGCTCCTCTTCATCTTTCTGCATCTTCTGTTTGGCTTCTTCCTCTTCCAGCTGGATGGAAATTAAGTGACAGTTTCAGAATTATTATTATTATTATTATTATTAATTTTTATTTATAAGGCGCCACTAGGTATCCGTGGCGCCGTACAGGGACATACAGAGACGCGATACAGGGTGAGACAGCACGGTACAGTTAACAAAAAGCACAGTAACTCAGAAGCTCAAAGTACAGCTAGATGAAAGGTGAGAGCCCCCTGCGGTGAAGCTAGAGGGGCAGGAGGACCCCACGGAAGAGACAAGGAGCTGGAGAGCAGAGTTAAGGTGGTGGAGAACAGGAGGAGAGGAGGCCCTGCTCAAAGGAGCGTACAATCTAAGGGGAGGGTAGGACGGACAGAGACACAAGGGTGGGAGGAGGAAAGGGGGAGAACGGAGAGAGGGAGAGGGGGGAGAGGAGAATTAAGAGGAGGGAGGCAGGAGGAGGGCAGGATAGGGACGGCGGTAGGTGGGAGGCTGGAAGGAGGTCGGTTAGGTGGGGGACTGGAAGGCTTTGAGGAAGAGGTGGGTTTTTAAGGCCCGTTTGAAGCTGGACAAGTTGGGGGATGTTCTGATGGAGCGGGGGAGCTGGTTCCAGTGAAGGGGGGCAGCGCGGGAGAAGTCTTGGATGCGAGCATGGGAGGAGGTGACCAGGGGGGAGGTGAGGCGACGGTCATTAGCCGAACGCAGAGGGCGGGATGGAGCGTGGATGGAAATAAGGTTGGAGATGTAGGGAGCAGTGGAGTTGGAGAGAGCCTTGAAGGTAAGTGTAAGGAGCTTGAACACTATTCTGTAGGGGAAGGGGAGCCAGTGAAGGGATTGGTATAGGGGGGAGACAGAAGAGGAGCGGCGAGAAAGGAAAATGAGCCGAGCGGCTGCATTCAGTACAGAGCGAAGGGGAGCGAGATGAGCGCGGGGGAGGCCGGTAAGGAGGAGGTTGCAGTAGTCCAAGCGGGAGATGATAAGAGCGTGGACAAGAGCCTTAGTGGCCTCTTGGGAGAGGAAGGGCCGAATGCGTGCGATATTCCGCAGCTGGAAGCGGCAGGATTTGGCGAGAGAGAGAATGTGAGGAGCAAAGGAGAGAGAGGAGTCAAGGATGACACCGAGGCAGCGAAGTTGAGGAACAGGGGAAATAGAGGAGTTGAGGACAGAGATAGAAAGATCGGAAGGGGAGGGGGAATGAGCAGGAGGAAAAACAATAAGTTCGGTTTTAGCGAGATTAAGTTTAAGGAATCTGGAGGACATCCAGGAGGAGATGGCAGAGAGGCAGGCAGACACCCTGGAGAGGAGGGAGGAAGAGAGATCGGGAGAGGAAAGGTAGAGTTGGGTGTCATCGGCATAAAGGTGGTACTGGAGACCAAAAGAGCTGATGAGTTTCCCCAGGGAAGAGGTGTAAAGAGAGAAGAGTAGGGGTCCGAGAACAGAGCCTTGGGGGACCCCTACTGGAAGGGAAGAGGGGGGGGAGAGGGATCCAGAGGTGGAGACAGAGAAGGAACGGTCAGCAAGGTAGGAGGTGAACCATGACAGGACCGGGCCGGAGAGGCCAAAGGATTGAAGGGTGAGGAGCAGGAGCGGGTGGTCAACGGTGTCGAAGGCCGCTGAGAGATCCAAGAGAATGAGAAGGGAGAAGTGTCCCCTGGCTTTCGCGGAGAGGAGATCATTAGTGACTGTGGCCAGGGCAGTTTCAGTGGAGTGGAGGGGGCGGAAGCCAGATTGAAGGGGGTCAAGGAGGGAGTGGTCAGAGAGGTAGGTGGAGAGGCGGCTGCAGACGAGCCTCTCAAGTAGTTTGGAGGCAAAGGGGAGAAGAGAGATGGGGCGATAGTTAGAGAAAGAGGTGGGGTCAAGGTTAGGTTTCTTAAGAATGGGGGATACAAGGGCGTGTTTGAAGGAGGAGGGGAAGATGCCGGCGGAGAGGGAGAGATTAAAGAGGTGGGCGAGGTGGGAGCAGGTGGCGGGGGAGAGGGAGCGGAGTAGGTGGGAGGGGATGGGGTCCAGGGGACAGGAGGACGGAGGGGAGGATGAAATAAGAGAGTGTACTTCTTCGCCCGTAGTGGGGCGAAAGGAGAAGAGGGGGCGGTGGCGGGTGGGGGAGGGAGGAAGTGTGGGGGGGGGCGGAAGATGGGAGGAGGTGATTTCGAGTCGGATGGCCTCAATTTTCGAGGAGAAGAAGGAGGCAAAGTCGGTGGCGGTAAGGGAGGAGGGGAGAAAAGGGGCGGGTGGGGACAGGAGGGTGTTGAAGGTGGCGAAGAGGCGGCGGGGGTTGGAGGACTGGGAGGAGATGAGGGATTTAAAGAAAGATAGTTTGGCTAGAGAGAGGGCGGAGCTATAGGAAGAGAGGATGAACTTAAAATGGAGAAAATCAGCCAGGGAGCGGGATTTTCTCCAGTATCGTTCAGCCGTGCGGGAGCATTTTTGGAGGAAGCGGGTGAATTTGGAGTGCCAGGGTTGGGGTTTGGAGCGACGGGGGTTGACAGAGTGGGCCGGGGCGATGGCGTCAAGAGCGGAGGTGAGAGCGTGGTTGTAGAGGGAGACCGCCAGGTTGGGGCAGGCCTGGGAGGAAAGGGGGGAAAGGAGAGTATCGAGAGTAGCAGACAGGGTGGCCGGATCGAGGGCGTCAAGGTTGCGCCTGGACTGAGCAGGAGTGGGGGGCGTGGGGTGGGGAGCGGGAGGGGAGGAGAGAGAGAAAGAGAGGAGGTGGTGGTCGGATAGAGGAAAGGGAGAGATGGAGAAATCAGAGAGATTACAGAGGTAGGAGAAGACTAGGTCAAGGGAGTGACCAAGGCAGTGGGTAGAGGAAGAGGTCCATTGTGTGAGGCCAAGAGAGGAGGAGAGGGTGAGCAGCTTAATGGATGCAGGGTCAGAGGGGTTGTCGATGGGGAAGTTAAAGTCGCCGAGGATGATGGAGGGGAGGTCAGAGGAGAGGTGGTGAGGAAGCCAGGCGGCAAAGTTGTCGATGAAGAGGGAGGTGGGACCAGGGGGGCGGTAGATGACGGTGACTCTGAGGTGGATGGGGTAGAAGAGACGGATAGAGTGGGATTCAAAAGAGGAGAAGGTAAGGGAGGGTTCAGGGGGGATGACACGGAAAGTACAGGCGGAGGAGAGGAGGAAGCCCACACCGCCGCCTGGGCGGGCGCCAGGTCTGGTGGAGTGGGTGAAGGAGAGGCCACCATAGGAGAGGGCGGCGGGGGAGGCGGTGTCAGAGTCAGAGAGCCAGGTTTCCGTAATGGCAAGAAGGTTAAAAGAGTTAGACAAGAAGAGGTCGTGGATAGCGGTGAGTTTGTTGCGGACAGATCGAGCATTCCAGAGGGCACAGGAGAGGGGGAAGGAGGAAAGAGGAGAGATAGGGATGAGGTTGGCAAGGTTGGCAGAGCGCTGGGGAGAGCGGGGGCAAGATGGTGAGGTGGGGCAGCGGGAGAGAATGGGAATGGCGTTAGGACAGGGCGGCATAGTGGGGGGGAGAGAGAGGCGCGGAAAGGGGGGGATGCAGAGATGAGCAAGGGAGACAGAGAGAGGGCTATGGGAGGATGCCAGGAGGGCAGAGGAACAGGTAGCAGGTGACGGGGAGACAAAGGACACGAAGAGAATGAGGGTAGAGAGGGAGTCAGTTAATGAGGCTAGAGGTGGAAGGGAGAAAAGGTGTGGCAAGTGGAAAACAAGGCAGGAGGAAAACAGTGAGTGATGGAGTGAAAACAGTGAGTAATGGAGACAATAAAATGGCGTAACAGTGGATAATAGAGACAAAACCAGTGAGACAAAATAATGGAGTAACAGTAGATAATAGAGACAAAAACAGTGAGAATGGAGAGAATGAATAACAGATGGTAACAGGAAAATAAAAATAGAGGCAATAAAACAGGCTATAGAAGCAATTGGCAATAGGTAACAGGCAATAAATGGCAGTAGACAATGGGTGCCTAAATGTGGCTAGGAGCTGTTCAGAGTGGCAAGCCAAGCCAGGGGAAGAGTTCGAGATTCCAGGGAACAGTCAGGGAAAATGTCAGAGGTGTGATCCAGAGAAACAATAGTGTAGTCCGTAGACGTTACCTGGAGAGCATGGGTGAAAGTTAGAGGAGAGCCAGGAGACATCGAAGGAGGGGCAGCATCCGTGGACGTCAGAGGTGGCATCGGAGATAGTCCAGGGCATGGATGGAGGGACCGTGGGCAGCGGAGGCAGCGATGGAGACAGACCCGGGCGTGGAAGGAGGTAACATAACCTTGAGTTACTCGCCAAGGGAAGTTGCTTGTAGCTTCAGGGTGCTGGTGAGGGCTTAGATGGGTGAGTAGTTGATGGAATCCTGCTCAAGTCAAAACCGGAGGGTAACTGCAGAGTGGAGAGGCAGCGGAGGCGAGGAGGCCGGCGGAGGCAACGGAGTCCATCAGGAGGAGGCCTCAGAGCGGGTCGGTCCGGGGAACACTGGAGCGAGGTGGAGAGGTGCGGCACTTGAGGCCGGGGGTGAAACCGGAAGTAGGCCACGCGGCCAGCAGCAGGAAGAACCAGGAAGACAGCCGGGGAAACACTGGAGCGGAGTGGAGGGCGGTCGTCTGCGGGAGGAGCGCTGAGAAGAAGCTGGAGCAGCGCAGGCCGAAGGCTGAACCCAGACAAGGTGGAGAGGTGCGGCAGTCGAGGCCGGGGATGAAACCGGAAGTAGGCCTCGCGGACGGCAGCGGGAGGATCCGGGAAGACAGCCGGCTGGAGGTCCGCAGGAGAGGAGAATCGGGCAGCACTGGAGCTAGGTAAGAGTGGAGGAGGCACGGTGGGGGCAGCTGGGCCGGAGCCGGGGACCCGAATAGGTGCTGCCGGGGGACGAGGACAGGCACAGCCGGAGGAGCCAGGTAGCCAGGCGGGTGTAGGGACACGGCAGAAGGCAGGGTGGAGAGGCAGGGTAGGCGACAGGCTGCGGAGAGGTGCCGGGGGCTACTCCACAGAAGTAGGGAGCCCAGGCTCTGGGTCCCAGTGGAGAGCTCGCGGGGCACGTCCGAGCAGGGTGGAGACAGGAAGCAGAATGTATATGATCATGGAGCACAATAGGTCAAGTAATAAAAATGTAGATCATTGACAGGGTGATATGGAAAGAGACAGCTAGCCTGTTTACTTTAAGTCTCAGGAGCACAACTTCTTTAATGTTTGCCAAGTCTTACAAGTTCATAGAATTATCCCAAGTGAAAAAAATCCTCTTTCCTCCTATTTTTACATTTTAAGCAAAATAACAGACTATATAAAAAGATTTAATCAAATGACCCTATAGGTTTTCAGCTTATGTGTAAGCCAGATATATCTTACCTAACCAAGTTCACTAGTCAGGATTCATCCCCAATCTTTCCCACACTATGATTAATTGCCCCTGAGATTCGATCGATTTTAATATAGAAATAAGAAAATTTTTCAAAACTGCTCCATGACCTGTTCAACTAGTTCTGTATTTGGCTGCACAATTTTGCACATTTGCCATTTGGCCTTAAGTTTTTTTCAAGTCCTACTCCAACCACAGCAGAATTAATTGCCATTGTTCTCCCAGTTTTATTCATACACTATTCAAACCCTGTAATATGTGAATTTACAAATACATAGTGAAATGGCACCGCATGAAGTGGTGAATCAAAACTCAATGTATTTGCACCTTGGCGTGATTTGGGAATTTGCCTAATGGGCTTCAGTATAGCTCAATTGGTATAAAACTTTGCCATAACTTAACCCTATTCATGTAAAGCAATGTTGTAATGCAGTTACTGGTGCACCATGGCTAAGGATTTAGATGATAATCTGTTTTATTTTGTGACAGATCTCTCATGAGTTTACCTGTGAATAACTTGCAGTATTTGAATTAACTGCAAATAACCCCCCATAGCCCAGGCTTGGCTAACCTGTGACACTCCAGGGGCTAGATTTACTAAACTCTGGGTTTGAAAAAGTGGAGATGTTGCCTATAGCAACCAATCAGATTCTAGCTGTCATTTATTTAGCGCACGCTACAAAATGACAGCTAGAATCTGGTTGCTATAGGCAACATCTCCACTTTTTCAAACCCGCAGTTTAGTAAATATACTCCCAGGTGTTGTGAAACTACAAGTCCCAGCCTACCCTTCCAGCAATAATCTGCTATATATTGGCAAAGCATACTGGGGCTTGTAGTTTCACAAAACCTGGAGTGCCACAGGTTAGCCAAGCCTGCCATAGGCTTTCATTTATGACACCCATGTAATGCGCACCACAATATGCTGTCATTTTGCATGCGTTTTGGTCCTCCTGGCGTACAGTCAAAGTGCAAGTATATATTCTGACAATAACGTAAGACATTTAGACCTCTCCTCTGAATGAACAGAGACATCTTGGTTAGCAAAGATTGCCTACAACCTGTGTAATTTTAACTCGACAAACATCCTCAAAACACATAGTGGGATGAAAAGGAAAATCAAACCTATAAAAAAAGAACATTCATCCTAATGGTATTGAAATATCCTTGTACTGGTCCACGGGAATCACAAGGTCATAAAGAGTGTTTTTCTCTTTTTTATTGTCAGCATTAATATTACAAAACTCAATTCTTGTCGCTGATACTAAACCAACTTCCAGATCATTGTTTGGCACCAGAAGGGTTAAATAGACAGAAATCAAATCAGAGTTCATGTTTTGGAGGAGAGAATAGAACTGTGGAACTATTCGCAAACATCACACAAGCTACAGGGTTAATGAAGTACAGCAGCAAAAGAAAATACATTTTTAATACTTGACAATTCTGTGAACAGCTCGTCAAGCTGTAGTGATATCAGGATTTGCAGGACGAACTGTTTGCAGAAAGTGTAGTAGAGACATGAAGAAACCACTATGAAGTACATTAAACAATGTTAGGGATAGGTGCCTCTATAGAAGCTGACTATAAAAGCAAGCTATGCATGAACACACTTCTGAAGTTAAGTGTAGTAGTCTAAATTACGTGGTTTAACAGGGCATCTGTTTACTAAGGCCTCTCCCCTATTTATGTTCAAAAAATTGATATCAAGGCCTTTCATTAATATGGCTGATAGTTCTATTGATCATAAAATATTGCAAAGCATGCTGGGGAATCTTGCTGAGTAATCGCACAAATATATATATAAATATATATATATATTACAGCTACAATTTATCTGCAGTGGTAGAGGCACTCCCTCCCAAGCATCTCCTGCACTGAAGGAATTACAGGACCAAGACAGAGAGAGAGAGAGAGAGAGAGAGAGAGAGAGGCTGAGTCAGACAAGCAATGACTCTGCAATCCCTTTCCTGGAAGGTGGTCTGTGTGAAACAGTTACCTGGCTTCTGGCTGAAAGGTCGTTGGGGATCTGACTCCTGCTGATGAGCGCCTCATAGTGTGTTCTGATCTCATTGAGGAGCTGGGACAGTTCCATCCTGCTCCCATCCTCCACCTTGGCAAACTGAATATCGATAGGATGCTTTAACTGCTGCATAGCCTGGACTTTCTGCAGCTAGAGAGAGGGGAAAGAATCAGAGAGCGAAAGAACCAAAAGGAAAGAGTAGAGAATGAGAGGGACAAAGACATAGAAACAACATTATAATAAATGCAGCTCATCATCTGTAATAATCACTACAATTAAATTACAATTAATAATTATTTTACAGTAGGCTGCTTAATAAGCACGTTAGTGTCACTCTGCTTCCCATAGAATTTCCAAACACTAATTTTAAGATGTACATTAAGGCTCAATTAGTACACATAGATGTAATATTGCACTGTATCACAGCAACCAATCAGCATATTGGCTTTTATCGGTCTAGTACAAATTAGACAATGAAATTGTTTTATTGGTTATATATAAGTGGTAATGTGTGGATGGCATTTTGTTTACTTTTCTTTCCACCAAATTCTGTTTGTCCAGCAGATAATGGCTGCCAAGGCTTGCTGAGACTTTTAGTTCAAGAACAGTACTTAGACTTTTTTTTGACAATAACTAGTATGTTTGACAATATATGTGTATATCTATAACCCGCACCCAATGCCCAAGGGATGCCAGGGTGAGCCTCGGTGCTATACGGCACTGATAAGGTTTCCCTGGGGAGTGGCTCACATGGATTCTGTGGGCGTGATTCCCCTAGGAATTTTGCACTGGGCTAGTTTTACATTACAAGGGTATTCTACACTGCGGGTTTGCCTGCTATATTGGGACCAACCTGGCCTGGCATTACCTGGGGTTGGTTGTTACTTTTTTCAGAGGGAATACATGATCATTGTCCCATTGCTTTTTTAGTGGGTCTGCAGAGACTGCACTGAAACTAGATGTAAACACCACTGCACTGACGTCATGGGCCTGAGTGTGTGATTGTATGTGCAAGTCAGTGATGTCACTGCAGCCATGGCTGGGACAACTGAGCAAGCTAATTGGTCTCTTCTGCTGTAAACCACTACCATTCTGGCAAATTTCAAATTTTAGCCCGGGTGGCAAGACTGGACTCAGCAGCCTATTTTAAAGGAGCAAAATGCAGGTGGCCCAGTGACTCAGCGCAAGGTAGCCCACTATGGGACTGGCCCGGGGAGCAGGTGCCCCCCTGCCCCCCAGCCCAGCCTGTCCCTGTTTCTGATGATCTGAGCACAGGAATTATATTAGTCAGTGGCTTAGGTAATGGGAAGAGCACTTAGCAGGGAGAATAGACTCAGGGAGGGGAGCAGAAGGGTGATTGTAGTATGGATGGCCCCAATCTTAACCACATCTCATCTAAATAAAAAGTATGTGCTAGCGACTGAAATGTCCAACTTTTGTATGTTATTTAATTTTTTTTAGTGGCAGACAGGCATAAAAAACAATTGGTAAGATGGTGAGACAAGGGTTTGCCTGCTTCCATAGGCCAATACAAAGTGCCTTTCTAGCAAAGCCAGGCCTACCTGTCCCTGTATTCTCCATCACTTTTTCCTCTCTTAACTCCTTACATTATAGTGTGTATTGTCAATAGGACAGATAAGCAGCTATGATGCTCTCCATGTATCTTTTGGGAGACAAAAGGGAGAGGAAAACTAAATATGTACATTTTTACTTATATATTTACTATGATCAACAAGTTGTTTATTTTTTATGACCGAGTATCTTTGCAGCAAAAAAATTTATAGATGGATAAAACAGAAAAAAACATGATAAATGAGGTCTTCTTAAACAAAAATAAGAATAATTTTTAAACAAATAAATTAAACTTTATTGAGTTTGAATCAATATTCATTTTAATACATTTTATATCTGCACACTGCCTTTTGATTGATAACATGATAGAGTTTGTATTTTGCTACCTGTAGTTTATACCTGAAAGGCAAATCAACTTAAAGTTTGTGTTTTCTTAGTTTGTTTTCTCTTTATTGCTCCACTTGAAATGGTAGTTTTCACATAAAGAACCTTCCCACATGGGTAGATGACCGTGGCCCACTTTTTTGTGAATGCCAAAATTACTTGTCCAAAGTTATAAAAAGCTGCACCTGGAGTCTTCAGCAAGTCTCTCATCATTATAATATAACAATTATATCATTATTATATTACCAGTGCCCTTAGCAGTTAAGTTACTCATATTGCAGCTTGAGCAGAATCAGAAGCCACCATCATCTGAGCCCTGCAGGAGTTGGAGAAGTTTAGGTGCTAGGTTAGATTCAAACAAATGTCAGTGTGTACTGTAAGCTGATCCAGTAGGCCAAATATCCAGATGCTACATTCTATAATCACTCCATGTTTACAACAGTCTGAATTTGACCCGGTGACTCCACTTTTCCAGCACTTGTGAGGCTCAGAGCAAGCATACCATGTGCAAGATGAGAAACTAGCTTCACATGAAACTGGGGTGAGGGTATAGCCATAACTGACCATGTGACTACTCTGTTACTGGGAACGTAGGGTGATTCCCACAGAGAAAAGCATGTGTCTCTTAGGGCCTCCTCAGTCTGGTTGAATGTTTTTTCTTTTGATTAGCAAATATAGTTCAGGAAGTGGTGTCGGTTGAATAAATATATAGGATTCTATGTATTAAGGCAAATATGGCAGAAAACTGAAAAAATCCCACTCTTTCCTCAATGTTTTCCTTTGGATAACTGCTTTGATATTCGTCCATTATTAATTTTATCTAATACCTTAATATTACAGATAGCGCCATTCTGCTCCAAACATGGAGAATTGGGACTCTATATATGTTAGTACATAGAGCGCATTGACCATCATTTGTGTTTGTTTAACGTTATTTTTTGCTTTTTCTGTGTCCTCCCTCCCACTATAGAGCTCAATTGCCTCAACCTCTACTACATCCAATATACCGCATGTATAAAAGAAATACATGTATAGGCTTGGGCCTATGTGGCTTCCTTACAAATCTAAGCCTGTATACAGTTCATGTACCCATACCTCCCAACAGTCACTACTTTGATTGTACTGTACCGATTTGTAGACCAAAAGGGGCGTAGTCTCAATGATATGGATGTGTTTTTATGTGGATCTGGGCATAGTTTGAACTGATATGAGTGTGCTTTGACCAGACAATTTTTTTTCATCCTGTACAGATTCACAATAGCTTTGCATTCTCTATCTGATCACCAGCCATGGATTTATGTTATTATTTGAGAGGTTTTAGTAAATTGCTAAGCACTTGCTAAAACTCGTCCATGAGAGAGTCTTTCCCTAAGGCAAATGCTACTTGATACTACTTAAACATATAATTAAGGGTGCCAATTGTTTTTTTTATCTCCTTTTAACTGTGGGAACTTGTACAAATGATTTAACAAAATACTCTCATAAATTCCATTTGTACGCACTTGATAGTAGGGAAGAGTTTCATAGAGTAATGTGTAAACAAGTTGTAAATGACTTTGTGACAGTGTGAAATCATACAGAGGAATTATATAAACAGATTTATACAAAAAATATTTGTGACACTGTCATTGGGAGGAATTGTAAATAGATATTTGTTATAAGTTTGCATATACAATAAGTGAACTTTGCGATTTATTTGAAAAATAATGTATCATTATTATCACAAATATTGTTTTGCTGTTTTTTTTATCCATAGAATTAAACCTAGCCTGGGTCAAAATGCAGTCTCAACAGGGCCACCTTAACTACTTTATGGGCCCCTGGGCAATGCAGTGCTCCGGGCCCCTTAAAATTTTTTATATATATATATATATATATATATATATATATATATATATATATAAATAGTGTGTGTGTGTAAAAAAAAAAGTGATTATATATAAATAAATATATATAATCACTTTTTTTTTACATATATATATATTTATATATAGGGGCCCCCTTAGCTTACCTTAAGTTCGATCCCCTTCTCCTTTTTTTCTTACGCTGCTGAGTCTCTTCTGCCCTCTTCCGTGCTGCGGTTGCAGTGAATGCTGGGCATGACATCACGCCCAGCATTCACTGCGAGCACAGCACGGAAGAGGTGACCAGGGAGGGAGCCGGATCACGGCTGACGTGACCGCAAGGTAAGTATTTTCATTTTTATTTTTTTTTCAGTTTTTTTTTTACAGAGCTGCCTCGGACAGGCCCTCTTGCCCGCAGGGCCCCCGGGCACCTGCCCATTGTGCCCAATGGAAGAGATTATTATTATTATTATCATTTATTTGTTAGGCGCCACAAGGTGTCCGCAGCGCCGTACATAGTACAAACAGTAAACCATACAGGGTTAAACAGTACAGAACAGTAAACACAAAGTACCAGTGCTTCAGAAACTCCGGGACAGACAAATGGAGTAAGGACGGAGCAGAAGAACAGGTGTGGAGACACGAGGGAAGAAGTGCCCTGCTCAAACGAGCTTACATCCTAAGGGAGGGTGGACGAAACAGACACAAGAGGGAGCGGTGATACCAGGGGAGAGAGGGAAGAGCGAGCAGAGTAGGTGAGGGGTTAGGTGGATGATTGGTAGGCTTTAAGGAACAGGTGAGTTTTAAGTGCTCGTTTGAAGGAGCACAGCTTGGGAGCGAGACGGATGGAGCGAGGGAGGTCATTCCAGTGTAGGGGGGCAGCTCGGGAGAAGTCTTGGATTCTGGAGTGGGAAGTGGTAATGAGAGTGGAAGAGAGGCGACGGTCAGTGGCAGAGCGCAGGGATCGGGCAGGAGTGTGAATGGTGAGGAGGTCGGAGACGTAGGGGGCAGTAGACTGGAAGAGAGCTTTGTAAGTGGTGGTAAGGAGTTTGAAGAGGATTCTGTAGGGGATGGGGAGCCAGTGTAGGGCGAGAAAGAGAGGGGAAGCAGAGGAGGAGCGGCGTGAGAGAAAGATGAGTCGAGCAGCCGCATTAAGTACAGAGCGGAGGGGGGCGAGATGAGAGAGGGGGAGGCCAGTGAGGAGAAGGTTGCAGTAGTTGAGGCGGGAGAGGATGAGTGCATGGATGATGGTTTTGGTGGCGTCTTGTGAGAGGAAGGGTCGGATGCACTGAGTCTCAATTAAGAAAAGGGTGAATGTGATGGTGATTCACTAACAATACTTTAGAAGGACCCGTTTTATTATTTGTGAGCTAAAAATAAAGTTTTTTATTTTTGCAAGATACACTATTTTGTATGCTTAGAATTTTAGAAGCAGTAATCACAAGTACACTAATAAACAACAGCTGAGCATGAAATAACGGTGCAAAATGAATGACAGCACATATCTGTACCATACGCAGAGGAAGATGGTGGCCACTACTGGATCTGGACACATATGTTCCAGAAAATGGAGAACTAGGAGCAAGAGTCTTTTGAAGCACAAAAAAACTCTTAAATATTAACCAGTGGTCCAGAAACCCCATAATAAGTTACTCAAGATGTCCCGCAAAGCATAGAAACCACTCAAAAAGATTTCTGTTTTTGTACCAATTCCGAAATCAGTGGTGATTGCACAAAAACATACAAGCATACACGCATTTATAAGGAGGTGTTACATTAACAATGACATGATCCATATAGTGACTGGAATGTATGACAATTCACGGCCAATTCCTGAACATATTGGAAAGAATAAGTTAAATTTATATCTCATAGGAACAATTTGAGCAGTAAATATAAAAGATGCTATATCTGCTTATCTCATTGTTATTTCGTGTTGACTCGCACCTGTACTAATTTTTAGGTGTCATTGAACATTTTTTTGTTCTTGTTTTGAGTGAAATGCAATAAAATGATTTAACAGTAGGTGTGTTACCTTTGTATCATTACGCTAATCATCCTGTAAAAAATAAGAATGTTAATTGGGTATTTAGCTTGTCAAAGTTCTGTTTTACATAGGCTTTATTTGACTCTTTTTTCATCTTTCTGATATCAAATTCTATTCAAGGTCAAAGCTACTTGGTGTCTCTGCTAAATTTTGAGAAAATGTTCCCATGGCATTGTTTCTTAGCAAAGAAAAGTGAACGACAAAACTAAAACCTTTACTTGGTGCAACGGGTGCAAATTGATTCAAGAAATGGTATGCTGATGCTTCAACCTAATTTTTACATTAAGATCATGTAAGAAAAAAATCTGTTTTCCCAAAATTAACCAACCTTGTACTGAAAATACTCTTGCTGTACTATCCAGAAGCCCTCTTCCATAGTTCTGTATCATCATCATTTATTTATATAGTATAGTGTATATATATGGTTGGAGAATCAAACTCATGACCCCAGTGCAGTGCGACAGAAGTGCAAATCACTAAGCCACAGTGCTGCCTACTATGACATGGTAATAAGACCAACCGTCTAAACAAGAAGACATTGATGGGAAACTTTCTCTGGTCTCCCTTTACAACCTTATCAGTAAATAATGCAAATTATTAATACATTTAGTAAATACACTCAGTACTATGACCTACAGCCACCCACAAGAATGTTATCTCTGCAGTATTTAATAATACATATTTATTAATGTGTCACAGTGTTTTGACATGTATTTAGAAGAACTATGCACTTGTACTTTAAATTAAAAAAATATGAAAGAGGCAATATTCACTTTTGTTAGCTAAGACTGTACACTAGGGGGAGCACCTTATCATACCTCTTGATGACTTGATGTTAGGAATTGTATTTCTTCTTCTTTATCTGCAATAAGTAGTATCAAATCTGAGAAACTCTCTTTAAATTCATTTGCCATTATCCTCAGCAGCTTGTTTTTCTTTGTAAGCCGTTTCTTCTCAGACATCTCTTTGTTAATCCTGTTGAAATACTTCATGTTAGGGATTTGTAAAACTTCTTCAGTCACTTAAGATGTGTTA